>NW_021137895.1:0-633 GCF_004193835.3 Ostrinia furnacalis | reverse complement strand
TATATTGTCCTAATAAATAAATAACGACGTACTTATTTTCCACTTTTAAGTGATTGTTGGCGTCGGTTTTAATTTTTTTGTTAAAATTATATTTTTTCATGCTTTTTAGTTGATTAGTCCTTGTTATTGTCACTGAAGAGGGACAGTACCTATGTTTAATGTGATTAAGACTATAATTTTCCATTTTGTAATGGAAAATTATAGTCTTAATCACAATCCAAGTGTAAATAATCTTCCTAGCAAAATACAGGCTCCCTACTTTAAATATCAGCAACTAAAAAGTATCAAAGCCGTGTGGTGACGGCAGAGTAGAATACATTTGTCACCAACCCCTACTCTTCCCGCGGGTGTCGTAAGAGGCGACTTAGGGACTACACATCAAACAGAGAATGGGCAGCAGCGCTCTCTGAAAAACATCAATCTTTTAAACTGCGATCTCCAACCCGCCTGCCTAGCGTAGAGATTATGGCAAAACCCTCCACTATAGTGGAGGAGGCTCATAGTCCAGCAGTGGACTGTAAAGGGCTGTTGATGAAAAAGTATCAATGTATCATGTGTCAATTTATGTATCAACAAATGAGTATTGAGTATCATCTAACTCCTAACTCATGTTGTTTGACCTTTCATCATCAA
>NW_021137894.1:0-1708 GCF_004193835.3 Ostrinia furnacalis | reverse complement strand
ACGCGCCAAATAATTTTATTGATTATTATGTCATCTACTACTTCACCTGCATTTAACTTGACTGCATTAAGGTTAGTATTACTTCTCAGTAACACTAACTCGTGTTTACAGTTAATGATAATTTTTTCATAATCCTCTGCGAATCCCAGTATTCTATTTAATGGTATAGATGCAGAAAATGCTCCACCATTGGTATTGTTTGTTCCTGCGGTTGACCACCCCCAAACTCGACCACATTTGGATTCATTTTCATTTAAGGATAGGTAAGATTTCATTGTTGTAGTAATACCAGCATTTTTAATTTTATCAATTTCAACTCCATTAAGTTCATATCTTATGTCTTGGAAGAGGAATAAGCCTGGATTATTAACGAAGTGCACATTTGATACTTTTTCTTTGGTGGTGCTGTTATAAACAACTACTTTACCTTCGATATACAGGGTGTTTCTTGTAAGGTGTCAAGCCGAAGGCAGGTGATAGGTGAGGACTAGACCTATCGATTTCACCCCCATGTATGTTCTACGATTTTTCGTAGTTTAGAAGTTATCGTTAATTTTGTGATTTTTTTAAATTTTATGACCTAGTAGGCTTTAATTTTTTTTTAGGCTGACTTTTCTCAGATTTCTTTTTTTTGACAGATTCCCTATTAATTGCAGATGTTTGAAAAAAATAATCACCTTCCTATCTTTGATGCAAGATACAAAATTTTTGCTAGAAACATAAAAAATATGCTTTTAGCAGAACATTCTAAAATTTTCAACTTAAAAGTTTGAAAAAAAAAGAACTTCCATAAGTCCAAAATAATTTTAAAAACTGCGCAGTTTTCTAAGCTTTCATAATAACACAAAAAAACATGTACTTAATAGGCCATTATTTTCTGTAATCGCTTCACTAAAGTGGTAAGTCGGAGATTCCGTTACATGTTTTTGACTTTCTTAGGACTAACTAATGTTTGCAATCCCTTAAGTTTACGTTACGTAGAACACATTTAGAGACAATAACTGAACAGAACATTTTTTTATCCACAACGAGGAAGCTCTTGCCCTTCATTTGGTATACAAAAGGGAATATGAAAATATTGATGAACTGCGGACAAAGCTGACTGAAGCACAAAACCACATTAGAATGCAAGAAGAAGCTTTTTTAAATTTACGAAGAATTTTTTTGCGTCGTTGTCGAATGTGCATTCAGGTCAACGGCGGACATTTCATCGTTTTTCATAAATTATAGCCTATATGTTAATCTGGGTTATAAACCGTAATACTGTAAAGTTTCAACAAAATCCGTTCAGTAGTTTTTGCGTGAAAAAGTAACAAACATCCAGACATCCAGACATCCAAACATCCAGACATCATGACATCCAAACTTTCGCATTTATAATATTAGTAGGATTTAATCATTACACCCTTTTTTGCTCTCTCTCGCTCTCTCTGTCTCTAACACATACACACACACACACACGCACACACGCACACACACACACACACACACACACACACACACACACACACACACACATACACACACACACACACACTAATAGTTAGGTATAACAAATTTTATCGTAAAGTAACAATCACCACTGTGGTCTAGTGGTAAGACCACCTATTCCATCCTTCACAGGATTCCGGGTGAAGCTCGCTGATCATCCGTCAGTTTCCATCAGAGGTGCGATTGTGTAAAGTTGTTCATGGATGGACAATGAATA
>NW_021137893.1:0-66796 GCF_004193835.3 Ostrinia furnacalis | reverse complement strand
TACACTATCCATCTTTAAAAATCGTTAATTAAATGTGACATTCAGTTAACTGTTATATTCTACTACATACTTCTTTACGTCCCATAATATCAGTTCGGCATTTGCCAGGACAAAAATGTTCAAAAAAGGAGGAGTAATTAAGTTTGAGATAATAAAACACCATAGTATTTACAAATTATTTACATTTAAATAAAAATATCAATATTCAAAATATGTACAATACATTCTCTTTTTCAGTCAATATGTTTTTGTAACAATAAAACTATGTTTTAAAACATAATGATAAAATCACTATATAAATACATACATAATAATACGTAATTTTCATAGCACCAAATATCTCTTAAATAACAATGTAGTAATTTCATAATTTTACAATTTATCAAATATACTTTTAGTGTTTTTAACCCTTAAACAAGTAATGACAATTTATTTCTTAAAAACATTTTTTTTTATTTATCTTGAGCATAGACAGACGAGAAAAAAAATTGGATATTGTGAGTTAGGTTATTAAAGTCAAATCAAAACTTATGCACTGTATGTACCACTTATGAGATATAATCTACAAATTTACTGGTAGGACAATAACCCTTGCATAAAAAATACGAGTGGATGGTCAATCTAGCTGTACTTAAAGACAATCTTGGTTAAACTTGCTGTACCCATAAGAAATCACCACTCCAGTACCCCGGGAATGTACTTGTCGATTAGTCCCTCGTAGTACGGCCAGAGGGCGTCGATGTCCGGGACCTTTTCGCTCTTCGTGTACAGGTCGTATTTGCTAAAATATAAATTAATAAATATAATGCATTAAAAGTAAGTACCATTTAGTACTGCATTTATAAAGTTGTTTCCTTAAACACACAAAACTACCATGTGTGTAAGTAAGTAAATAGCATTTGACAATCAAATAAATAAATAAAAACTATATTTAGTATAGTATTCACTACACAAAACTGTATTTCCAACCCTAAGCGGTCGCATGACGCTGGTACTTGAAGGGTAAATGCTATAAGGATTAACAAAAATTGAAACTCACTTGAATTCTAGCACCCACTGCAGGATTTGCTCATCTTTCTCATTAGTGAGGTGGCGGTAGTCGCCGCCTGCGTGCCACGGGTAGAACGAGTGGTACCTGACAAATAATGGAATACATTTTAATAAGTTTTAGACAAGCACTATTTTTCTAACTTAATAAATTCACTATAAACTACGTCGCACATCTACGACGATTTAAACAACACGATAGCTGCTTACACAAAAATGATTGAATTTCTGTGATCTTTCTCATTTATGTGCCAGAAGTACCAGAATAAACGGTCATGGAGGTAAGAAATTATATGTTTTGTAACTGAAAGTTAGTTGTTCATTGGTTGCAAAAACTAATAATAATAATTGAGCATTTATTCTGGAGCCACAATAGCCAAATAGTGAAGGGATCGAACTGCCGACTCGATATACGAAGAACGCGTGTTCGAATTGCGGTGTGCTATAAAGTAAGTATAGATCGTGTGCGTGTCATCCACGAAGACGCGCCCTACCATTCTTCCACCAATGTTTGAGTGTTATCGGTACACGCTAAAATATCCATAAGTGCACACGCACACTACAATAATGACGCTCGGATTGCTCGGATCAAACTCGCCGCACCTTGCGCTTCCCTCGACCAGAAATTGGTGGGGAGCGTCTTCGTGGATGTCACGATCTATAAATTTCTAAAAAATATATCCTAAGGTCCTAAGCTCATGATTTACCTGATCATGTAAAGCGCCTTCTCGGGCAGTTTAGCCTTGTTGTGCAGCAGGAACTGGTAGAGGTACTCGTCGTGGCTCCACGACATGAGTAGCGCGTCCAGCCCGCAGCGCGCCTGGTACATGCCGTACTCTGTGCTGTGTAAGTAGGAGCGTTATAATTAAGTAGGTGAAAACATTATAATTTATTTCAAACAATTTTAATGTTTCTGTGTCCACAACTTGGCGTGTGTAAGTAATCCGGTCAACCAATGATGTCTTTTATATGGCACTGTGCCCAGTCTTCCAAGCTAAATTTTAGTATTGATATTTTAGCGAAAAAAATTAAGAATATAATTATAAGTAAATGCCAATGAGGGCTTTCGTTTTTATACTTAACAGTTGGCACCCCTGGCGATTGACAGGACCTTACTCTACAGTGGCGCCATCATGATGAGTACAAATGCGATAGTCCTCCTACCACTTTAGCGCTCACCAGTTGGTGCCACTGTCTTCGCTACTAGCAAGTGACAGGACCTTACTCTACAGTGGCGCTAACTGGTGAGCGCTAAAACGATAGCCCTCATTAGTATCGAACAAAATTGAATAAAGATTTTTAATTTTCAAAAGACTAGAGAATTTAGGGTTCGTAGGCTACTAAGTTATGAAATGACGTTCAATGCTCGAGTCAAACTCATTTTTTGATTCTTTGATCCAAAAGATGAGGTTCAGCCAGTCATTCTTCGTGTTTGAATCAATTTGAACCCGTTACATATTTATGTTGTTGTTTTTTTAATTCCGTCCCTGAAATTAATCTAATAATGATTTAATAATGTAAAGACTAACTTGTATTTAGGGTTGTATGTGTCGGGGTTGTCCTTGAAGCTCTCAGGCCCGTACACGATGGATTTCGCCCATCGGCAGCCCACGGGGAACGTATCGCCCACCACGCACCACTGCGGCTCGTCGTAGAACGCCATCACCTTTAACAGACAATGGGAATATCATTTAACGAATGGGAATATAGTTACCACTTTATTGTCTTGTGGTAAGAAGGTTGCTTGGTCTGTTTAAGGGTTAAATAAAGCCCTTAAAATTAAATAGAGCTGTCTGTGCTCGAAAAGTTAAGAGTTAAATAAATGACATGAAACTTTACCAACTATATTTCAATTTTGCAAAATGCACTGCGTGGGCTAGGTTCTGCCTAGTAGTAACATTAAAACGAGTGGACGGATTTTGATGAAATTATACAAGTCATAGATATCGCAATAGCTTTATGTACTATCGGCAACAGTGTTAACTGCCCATTGCCAGTCATGTCATCTCGTTCTATCGCAAAGAATCACCATTTGGTGAGAGCGAGAGCAAAAACGGAAATGGATAGGTAGTTAACAGTGTGGCCGTGTGTAAAAAAACATGGTCACCCTTTTAAAGACCGAGACAAAATTGAAATCAGTAAAATAGGAATTTCATCTAGTGGCGAGGATAGGTCCGGAGATAACGCGTCACAAGATCACGATCAAGTATCAAGATCACGTCTCAAGTTCACGGCGTCTAATTGCGGGTTATCGAGACGCATATGCGAATTTAATTATTAGTTTACAATATGAAACGTCCTACGTCATGATGATTGTGTTGTATTTGGATTGAGATCATAAAACGCAATTATTTTATTTTTATCTGAACTTTTTAGTTTGTATCGCTTTTTATCTTAATTACAAGATACCGACTCAGTTCAATGTTTTTTTTTTCTTTGGTGCATTATGTAATCGACTTTAAGAGCGTTTACGTCTAGCGTGGCATGTCAAGTTTAGGTAATTTCGATGCTAGTTTTATTCACACTAAAATAATTATGACTGTGTGCGTGTTCTCACGCTCTATAGTCAAACCAAAATACTTTGATCCACCATCGTAAAAGTGTGCCAGGCTGTCAAGTGACAGCTCAAGGAAACTATAAAATCTTCAAATCTTTCAACACCGACTCCATAATTATAAATAATGGTATACATTAGTCCTAATCAATAATAAATATGGGTAGTTCTACTCACGGTGGAATTATTTAGGACCATAAAATGAATCTCCAGTTTTTGTTAGTAATCAGTATAAACAGTGACTAAAGACCGAGAATATACTACAACATATCCAATTTTTAACGGGCCAGACAAAATTATGATAAATATTGATTTTATAGCGGTTTTTCTATTTTCGATGGACAGGGAAGTGAGAACATATACAGGATAGTGAAAATTTAACTGAAAGATGCATTTAAGTTTATAGTCTTTACTCTAAAAATAATAAAAAATACTTTTATGTGCATCATAAAGGTCCACTATCAATTGAACATGGAACTCATTTAGGTTGCTTCTTTTTCCGTCACCTGATCTCTTTGACTTTTCCCTACTATTCGTATCTCCTTCTTTTATCTTCCTCTTCTTTCCTCGACGCTTTTCTTCGACTGGAAACAATTCATTAGTATCTATTTTCGGCATCTCCAGCAATCCATCAGGATCATCAATGTTCATTCAGTCCCAGTACACTCGTAAGGTCAACCAAGTCTGATGAATCAAAATACTGGTGTTGCAGGCATTACTGGTCTCAGTTTCAGATTCAGTTTAAGCCGTCTGGAAGGCATGCACGATGTTGGGCAGGTCGGTGTCGGGGTCGGACTCGTCCACCAGCTCGTTCAGCTTCGTCAGCGCCTCCTTGATGGTCGCCTTGAAGTGGTTGAACTTGAGCCACTTTTCGCGCTTTTCTGTTGAGAAACAAGGTTGAAGTAAGACTCACGCCCGTATCAACAAACGATGCTTGCAATAAGTGAAGCAGCAAATCGATCACACAGCGTTGAAGGGCTCTATGATTGGTTCGTGTGTCACCCTGTGCGTCCACGCGCACTGTGAGACCTCATAGAATGTTTGTGAATACGGGCGATACCCTCCTAAGTAGGTAAGTTGCAATTTTATTTTCAAAATCGGTTTACGGAGCAAAGTAACATGCAAAAAAAGACGCTGGAGCACAGCGATTACGAAATTGCAACTATTAAAATGGATAGTAGTTGTTCGGTTTTTATTTTCGAGACAACTAATTTAACAACGTAAACATTTTACTAAAGTTGTGGCTTCAATTGACTGTAAATTGTCATGGTTAAAATCTCATCAATCATCAGTTAATTATCTCGAGCAGAAAAATAATGATTTGTGCCTTTTCACTCTTTAACACTGAACCAATGAGATGAAAGGTGGTGAAGAGATAATTTGAGACCCAGGTAAAAAAAAAAAAACTTTAAGCCTAGGCGCAGACTATCGACTTTTAGTTGGCCGATAGTTGGGTCGGGCTGTTAATCAGTATGGAGATGTATGAAAGAGCGCATTACACCGATTTGGTATCGGCCGATTCTTCCTTCATACAAATTAGAATCGGGTCCAACTATCGGCCGACTAAAAGTCACCTAAAAGTAAAACCTAGGCTTATCGCGGTTTTTAAAAAGGATTTAATAAGTGTGATATCGGGCGATAGTTTTTCAGTGACTACTTAATCGAAATTCATGTGGGCGAAGCTGCCGGTAACAGCTAGTTTTTAAAGATGAAGAATGAACGGCTCACGCACGGGTGTTACTGTGTATAGGGGGCTATGTATACTAGATATACTTAGTGTTAGGGGCTGTAGTCACTCACGTTTGACTAGGTCGACGGTGACGTTAATGTGTGTGCATGGTGTAGTAGGTCCTCCGCACGCACTCCTTGATTTGTATCGCGACAGTACTGCGTTTACATCGCGACAGAAGCGCGTTTAAAATGTGGGCGAGGGCACACAGCTAGCGACCGCATTGCGACTGTATCGATGCAAACGTGCGACAGTATCGCTACAAAAAGTCGCCGTGGGCGAAGGGCCTAACCTCATTTGTCTAGAGGGCTGTACTCACGTTTGACAAGGTCCACGGTGACGTTAGTGTGCATGGTGTAATAAGTCCTGCGCACGCGCACCTTGATCGGGTCGGAGTCGTCGACGGAGTAGTCGCGGAAGGCATCCAGAGGCTTATCGTGGAACGTGGGTTCGGGTCGCAGCAGTTGCGACGGGTCGATCATTGATATTGGGGATTTCTGGGGAGAAAATAAAGTTGATTTTGGAAGGTTGCAAGTAAATTTTTGCGTGATAAAGCAAGCACGAGTGTTTACTATGTTTTAAATTAGTCATATTATTTATCTAATGTATTTTAGCTCTGTCTAATTTGGGTTAAGTAAATTAGGATGATAATTAAAAAGAGTTTGAGCTAATTAACTAAAAATATCTAACTAGATTTCAGAATAATTCTAATATACCTAATATTATTTGGAAAGAAAGAAGAAACTTTTGTATGTGGACTTAGACCCAAAACGAAATACAAACATTCTTATTTTTAACCTCCTCATTGAAGCTACTGTTGATACTTTTTCTGTGACCAATAAAATCAAATGAAAATAAATCAAAAAACAACTCTAATCCTTTTAAAAAGCTCAAAATAGATGTCCTCATAGATCTTCTCGCTAAAAATCCAAAACACAAACTTTTACTCACAACGTCTGTGGCTGCCATCTTTCTTCTGTCAGCTCGTGGAGTCAGGAGTGTGAACAATAGCCGAGCCGAGAGCGCCATTTACTTATATGGGGCGCGGGCCTACCGAGATAACTGATAACGACACAGGGTGATATTGTTTTAAATCCTTTATCTGATCTCCAGTTTAGCTGTTAAGACCTAGGTGAGCTATCAGGGGAGCATACTTACTTACCTACTTATTTCTTCTTGGTTTTTGTGTAATAAAAAAGTAGGTACTCACCTATACGGGGTCATAGTCCTTTTTTTCCTCAGGAAATGCATGAAATTGCTTACCCACTAGCCCTGAAGGACCAGTGAGTTATATGGGCTCTCCCTGCCAGATGGGCAGGGCCATCTCACTAAAACCTGACGGTGTCCTTCGAAGTCTTTTGGACGGCTACCGCCATGGGGTCATAATCCTGGTGTAAGGCTTTGTACGCCACCGAAAAACACCCAAACTATTTACTTAAACATTTATTTCGGTTTGTACGAACTGGGAAGACTCCCATCCCATACTGATATGTTCTTTGTATGTCTTTGTTTTTTTTTTCAAAGTTGGTTTTAAAGTATACTGTGGCGAATCCAAAAAACCGAAATCTATACAATAATCATCACTACCTACTACTACTATAATGGTGATGGATTATTTACACGAGCGTCCATCCTATACGCGGCGACGACATTGCACTTGAGAAGGAAATCCGACGTAATTTGTACTCGTGCACCGAGATGACCAGGGCTACCTTTTATTGGAAATATAGAACAGTTTTTGGCCATATCATATCACAAAGTGTACTTAGTAGACACGGGACTATTCCCACCTCTCGTTCCCACCGCTGCAACTCCTATGTAGCCAGGATCTACATCTTGACCGCCAATAAAACCCAACCAGTGAAGGCTAAGTTTGTCCCGGGGGAAAGTTAAACTGTCATTGGACCCCGCAACGAAATTAATCAGAAGAACATAGGAAGATTTCGAAGAACTTAAGAGTTAGAAGCTGTCAAAACAATAAAGATCCAAGAAATAGGAAAATAATCAGAAAGTTCTCAGTAAGCTATCAGGGACTCGGCAAGTGGCACAACACCATGTATATTATTGGTGACAATTTTTTAAGAGTCGATAGTTTTTAACCATTAATTTAACAAAAAAAAACATGCTAAATGCATGTTACATCAATTATTTCCGCCACGTTATTAAATAACCCCTTTAAAAATCATAACATGGCGTTTATTAAAATCGTGATGATTTATTGTACCTAGCCAATCATATTTCTAAATCTGGCATCCCTATTCATCTGAACAGTGTTGCTTTTTAATTGACTTTTGTGAATGAGTAGGCTCTTTAAGTTAAAGGCTTTAAATTCCAGATAAGTACTTATTATCTAACATGAAAGTTAAAGTTTATTTGAAAGAAAACTTATAAAAAATCACATAGGGGTATCTTATACAGGCTGTGTGTGGATTCTGATTCCGACAGAGGAGATATTTTTTGTATTTATTTTGATCAAACTTTCCAATATTTCAGTAAGGGACGGCTGTAGCATGTTACGCAGTGTCCACCTTGAAAATTTTGAAAAAATGTGAGAAACCTAAACAAAACTTTATGATCACTGTTCGTAACAGTCACGTGAGTCGGACGGACAATGATGCATATTTATGTGTCATCTAACCGCGAGGTCAATCTAAATATAATTCGCAAATTGACCCCAGCGGGGTAGCGGGCCGCGCCTCCTGCCACGGTCTAAATGCGTAAGTCACTGTTGTACCTACATATTTATTTAAAACTTTTAAATAACAGCACAAAAGGCGAACTTGATGTCATATGGCATTCTCTTCCAGTCAACCTTTGGGTGAAGCAGACACTTAAAAATAAATATGTAAGTATAATCCAGGTACTTTCCGCGACCTTCACCAGATCCTCGGTCTACCTGTGGGAAGGCCTGCCCTACGTCTTCCAGCCCGTGTTCGCCACTAGAGAAATTTACGCGGGCACTGCGGGCCTTTATCCAGCAGTAGACGTCATTTGGCTGAAACGAACGAACGATTTGTATAATATTATGTATTATGGTCAAGTTTGTCCCATGTACTAACAAAAACTAGCGGTCGATTAGAAATAAGATATCGTCGTTAAAATGTTTTGTTTAAAATTTTCCATAAAATTGGCGTGGGGCACGACCCAGGAAGATAACCCGGGAACGTCAAGAGAGGTGATCTAGCCACTCACAAGGGATTACTCGTCAAGTACTACCGATATGGGTGATGCTGATAACAATAGAAGATTATTACGCAGTCTGTTTGTCAATAAATAAAGGGACATTGAAAAGTTGCCTTCTATTTTGAGTTAGTTTTTATTGACTAATCTATCCTATTTGTTCAGGCCGATATCGGCCGTTTTCTGTAAAGTCCCCACTTAGTAGACGAAAGCACATCAAGCAACAACCAGGGGCGCTTTATCTATTACACAGTAATAATTATGCTGGGTCTCCAGCGCGTTTTGCTCTACACAATCAACAAAATCAACATTTTTTGCCGGAAATTTTGTTGAATGTTGACACGGGTGCAATTGCAACGAAAATGTAGTCTGATGTACAGACAGCAAGAAATGATTAAGTTCCATTTGCTCTTATGATAGGAGCAATATGTATAATTTATTTACTGTTCTTCTTAGTGCCTATGTAGTATAAAAATAGTGTATGTGACTCGATTTGCACTATTTTGATGCACGCTTTTGAAATCGTTTATTCCATAAAGTTGTATGAATAAAATCGTCAAACTGTCCTTGTGTGTATCTCTATTCACGCTGATTATTATTCTATGTTGTGTTGATCTCAGGACTTCGCGGGATAGAACAAATATCAGATAAGATAAGCAGAACACCGCGGCTTAGAAAATGATTATCTGCTATTGACGTTCGCAGACAAGTTTATCCTTTAGCCACCGTCGAATTGCTTTGCTGTTTACTTCTTTATACAGGGCGTATGTAATTTAGTAGTTTGTATAAATTTAATTTAGCCCTAGAACCCAACTTAGATAGCTATATGAAATCAGTAAACAAAAACTTGGGTTAGCACTCGGAACAATAACAGCAAAATAAGTGACGTCATTAGTTTCAATTGTTATCTATCAATGAGTGAGAGTGACATCGCGATTTGACAACATAAAAATTTAGATTTGTTTTGGATATAAAATTAAATAGATTTTTCTGAATTTTCAATGCTTTGGGACTTATTTGACCCATAATTTTGGGAAAAATACATATTGATAACCCATAAGTTTATGAGTTTTGCATGTAAGCAAACAGTGATTTTATCTTTATAATGAAAACATAATGATGATAAAAGATGTAAATAAACATTTTAAATGTTATTAATTCAATGATAAGCCAGTGGTGTACCCAAAACACTCGCTATGTTTCTTTTAGTATTATTTATGTAATAGCAAATGTACTACCTATCTCACTATCACTATTAATAATAAGCATTCAAATTAATTATATCGTAAATTTTAATTAATGACATTCAAAAAGGACTCCATGAGTGCGACCCTATTGTGACTATTAGCAGTACTTATTATTATTCTGTGCTATTAGATTACTGGTAAAACGGTAATATTATAATGAGACACAGAGCAATTATTGTGTGCAGTGTGTACTCAAAAAAGGACAATACTGACTGTTTAACTACTGCGCTTTAAAGAAATATTACCTTGTATTTGATAACGTTTAACATTAACGTGTGTTTCTACGGCGTATATTGTTGATCAGTAATCAGTCAGAAAAAATACAATTTAGAAAATGTTAACGTGACGTCACTCGTTACCTATAGTAGGTACAAACTTCGCGTAATTTCTTGGAGCATTAAAACTAGATGTCGCTGTATAAAATGGCGAAGGATTAAAATAAAATGTAATTTAGAACAATACGAAATCTATATTTATAAATACATATTACATTCATAATTCGTTAAGAAATCATAATCTACTTAACTAAGTCTTTTGTGTCGGGGAATATTTGTCGTTGGTGTACCTAAAACAAAAGAATTGATAACATAAACTTTAATGTTGATTTATTACTTAGGTAAAAGAACAATTGAATTCATCTCATCTAATTTTACATAGCTGACCGATTCGAATGTTCTTTCGTTCAAGTTTTTCTAATACACAAATGGGCGTTTTAGAAGCAAACTTCTTCAAGGAGTTAATGTTAACAAAAAATGTTGGCAGTCGGTTTAAAAAGGCAAAATAAATGTATTTTTAACTATTTTAGGGCATCATCATCAACAAGTTATTTAATCTCTACTGCAGGAGTAAGATCCTCTTTAATTTACTTGAAGCAAAGCAAGGTGTATTATTTTGGTCTACACTTTCTACGCTGAACCCGCTTGGGGTTCGGGAACCGCGATGTTCGCATATTTGTCCCTTAGTCGCCTTTTACATCTACGGTAAGAGTGGGAGTGGTTTTATTCCACTATGACCACACGTCAAAACTTCAAGGATTTACGTGAAAAAGAAGTAAAAAATTATCATTCTCCTCAATATTGTGTGTACTTAGGGTGGATTCGACCAAACAAGAGTAAATATTAATTCTGAGATTAAATCGTCAGTTATTCGACATTTTGACATATTATTTCCCATACTGAAACTGTCAATGTGCCAGTTGTACCAGGAGTTATTCTCGGATAAAAGTTTGGTCGAATCGGGCCTTAGGCAACTTTCTGTTATATGCTGAATAAAGTTATTCTAATTCCTATTTCTCTTACCTGATTATCATTCTTCTTTCCCGCTATAAGACGACCCGGAGTCCTGCTCCGTATCGCTGGACCACTCTCCCTCACTATACTCCCTATCTTCTTTCTTCCTTCTTCTATCCCTTCTCACTTCTCCATTCTCATCCTCCGAGGAGTCTTCCTGCCTTACAAAGCTTTGCTGCGTGTTGTCATCAATNTTTTTAACTATTTTAGGGCATCATCATCAACAAGTTATTTAATCTCTACTGCAGGAGTAAGATCCTCTTTAATTTACTTGAAGCAAAGCAAGGTGTATTATTTTGGTCTACACTTTCTACGCTGAACCCGCTTGGGGTTCGGGAACCGCGATGTTCGCATATTTGTCCCTTAGTCGCCTTTTACATCTACGGTAAGAGTGGGAGTGGTTTTATTCCACTATGACCACACGTCAAAACTTCAAGGATTTACGTGAAAAAGAAGTAAAAAATTATCATTCTCCTCAATATTGTGTGTACTTAGGGTGGATTCGACCAAACAAGAGTAAATATTAATTCTGAGATTAAATCGTCAGTTATTCGACATTTTGACATATTATTTCCCATACTGAAACTGTCAATGTGCCAGTTGTACCAGGAGTTATTCTCGGATAAAAGTTTGGTCGAATCGGGCCTTAGGCAACTTTCTGTTATATGCTGAATAAAGTTATTCTAATTCCTATTTCTCTTACCTGATTATCATTCTTCTTTCCCGCTATAAGACGACCCGGAGTCCTGCTCCGTATCGCTGGACCACTCTCCCTCACTATACTCCCTATCTTCTTTCTTCCTTCTTCTATCCCTTCTCACTTCTCCATTCTCATCCTCCGAGGAGTCTTCCTGCCTTACAAAGCTTTGCTGCGTGTTGTCATCAATGTCTTGTACCAGTTCTTTGGTGGGGGAAGCGTTTCTGAGTTCCTTCAGAGTGCTCGTGAGGTCAATATTGATGGGGTGGTCAATTTCTCCTTCTTCCTCCTCCATTGGTTCGTCTCGGCGCCTCCGCTTTTTGCTTTTGGAGGCGTGTCGTCTTTCCTTCTTTCGTTTTTTCTTTTTGGTGCTGGAAGTAGAATTAATGTTGTGGTTAACGAGGCAGACAACAATGCTAGCTGTGGTTGTAGGTTCAAACCCATATATCGTGTTCAAACTACAACCCGGTCGAGTAAACTGCGCAACTGGCTGCTGTGACGTCACATCGACGCAATGGTACGGACAGGATGAACCGGAGGTGTGCGGGAGAGTGCGAGAGAGTCTTGCGCAGATAGCTTTATCGGGTTGTATGTTGGTATTAGAAGAGACATGCGTTTATTTGCGTATCACTTATCTACTTGCTAGCTTGTAAGGTCCGGTAATGATTTGGAAATTATCGATATTAAATTATATTTACCCGTCATAATCCGACTCGTCATTTTCTTCTGATGACCTGTAAAAACATAAATCGTGTTTATTAAATGTTTAAAAAGGCAGTTTGTGTATGTAACGAATTGAGTAAATATAGCGATATTAATTTAAAAAAATTATAGTAAATGTTTCTGATTTCTTGACTATGTATTTAATTTGTTACTTGTTTTAATACTAGGTTTCTAGATCCTACTTACTTGTTCTTTCTGCGTTTGCTCTTTCTGTGTGACCTTTCAGACCCATTTTCATAATCTAGAAAAATAAAAAATCGTAGTTGTTATCACTTCAGAAATTACACGTTTTCGTATTCAAATATGAACTCTATGGCACGGAATTAAGGTTACTTCTCGTATATCAGATATTTTTGTCTATGGTCCTTACCATATCGGTCTCGATGGCGTCTCTTCTCGCGTTTTCTTCGTTTCTCCTCCTCTTCGGCTTTCTTCTTTCGCAACGATTCCAATGTGTCCACCTGGAAATGAAGCAAGAATAATAAATACCTTTTTATTATCTCCTTTTATAAAAGTGTTTTGTTGCCAAATTCCGTTAAAGTGATAATTTAAAGCTATATCGAGACGAGAATTTAAATGAGTCTTTATCTGTATTAAAAAGGCACACAGAAGACAAAGAACAAACACTGACCATGGCGCTGGCTAAGGAAGATGTAGGCAGCGCGGCGGCGGCGGGGTCCACGCCGACTTTCTTCAGGAACTCGGCGGCGCGGCGTCGGCGCGCCTGTTGCTTGGCGCGGTCGCTGGAGCGCGCGTCTGATTCGCCTGTGAGTAGTAATTAAATAAGTTAAGCGTACAGACGACAGGAAACTACTGCTAAAGCCCAGTCTCCGAGCACGTAGAATTTTGTCCAATGACCCCAAGCTACCCATCCTTATCGCTCGCGCGTAATTATATTGCTGTCGCGACTGTGCGACGGGCGCCCGCAATAATTGCGACCAGACTATACATCTTCGTTCGTTTCAGCCAAATCACGTCCACTCTCCACTGCTGGACACAAGCTTCCCCAAGGATTTCCACAACGGCTAGATGCCTAACTGTGGCATCTTATGTAGTTATTATAATAGGTTATAATAAGTAGTCTATTGTGCTGTTAACTATACAATCGTTGCCTGAGTAGTTCATGAATCATTTCAAGACCCTACTTTTCTAAAGAACACATAATTCTAGGATTGAAAACCCAATTAGTTTCTAATTGACTTTAATTTCAATTAGTAACTTTTAATTAATACAATAGTTACAATAGTCAATGAGGGCTATCGTTTTAGCGCTCACCAGTTAGCGCCACTGTAGAGTAAGGTCCTGTCACTTGCTAGTAGCGAAGACAGTGGCACCAACTTGTGAGCGCTAAAGTGGTAGGAGGACTATCGCATTTGCACTCATCAAGATGGCGCCACTGTAGAGTAAGGTCCTGTCAATCGCCAGGGGTGCCAACTGTTAAGTATAAAAACGATAGCCCTCATTGAGCTGACGAACAGTCTTATCTTGTCTTTGCCAAGCAATCGGCAATTTTGGAACCTTAATCACACAGAAAATATGGACGCAAGGATCATACTGTAATGATTTTAGAATTAATATTGTATTTTATACGATTATTAGTTGCTTATAGATAGTTATTGTAATAATTTTGGTAGAATTTAAAAACCCATTATTAAAATTAAATACTTTACTTGATTACTTCCTGGACATTGTTGCAGATATTATAATGGTTTCAGAATTTATTCTGTATTATATTCAATTACATATTTCATGTTTATTATTTAATGTAATTATTTTAGAATTTTTATTGTATACAGTTTAGTAATTTAGAAATAAATTGTTATTTAAGTATTGATTTTGACTACTTCCGGGGCATGCTGTCGATAAGTCGTTTCGAGCCGGTTGACTTTGACGAATGGAAGGGGAAGTTGCCTTATCGCGGGCATGCCGCCGGACAGGCAGTTCGATTGGAGCATTCAAAGCAAGAAGTACTAACTTTAAGGTGTTATAATGTTGGAAATGTATAAATTAGTATCTTGAATAAATAAGTAGGTAATTGATCTAAAAGTAATTTTTCCTCATAATACTATACTCTATGTCTTTACATCAATCAACAGAACAACATAAAACCTCTATCTTTCTACCCAAATACATGATATTTATATACCTTTAGAATCCTGGTCGCCAGTCAAGTCAATTAGATCGTCCGTAGTGTCAACCAGCGAAATAATCTCACTGTCCAACTCTTCTCTGCTATACCTTCGTTTCTTTTTCTCTTTCTCCCCGTCTCTATCTTTTTTCTTCTCTCTATCTACACTCCGCTCCACTCTCTTAGACTCTTTGCTCTCCGACTTAGATTTGTATTCTTTTTTCCTATCCCTATGTTTTCTTTTTTCTTTCCTAGGGCTTTCTTTTACTTTTTTCTCAACTTTCTTGTCAGGCGTCGGAGATTTTATTTTGATTTCTTCTTGGATCGGTTTTTCTTCTTTCTTTTCTATTTCTTTTACTTCTTTTATCTCCGGTAAGACGGTAGGTATCACTTGGGGGATAGGTTTGACTGGTGCTATGGGTTTGGGCATATCGTTGGTCTGGTTTTCAATCTTGTAGACGACTATTGGGGGTATGTGTGCAGCGGGGAATATTTGGGGGGCGGTTGATTTAGGAGACTCTTTGGGCTCTTCCGCCTTTTCTGTTTTTTCCGACTCGTCTTCCGAACTCGATTCGTAGGGAAGCGCTGGTTTGGGAAGGATTGGATCTGGTTCCTTCAGCTTTTTTATTGAGAAAGATACAGGCGCTGCAGAAAAAGAAAAAAGTTACTTTATTTCCACAGTAAAACAAAAATAATATAAATTATTTATTTTGGTTTGTAACTTGTATAATAACAATTTGTATAACGATCTTAGACTTCATGGTGTGTCTTTTATGTCAACACTAGCTGTGCCCGCGACTTCGTACGCGTGAAAACCCGTTTTCGCAACATTTTTCACTGTTGCTCTGCTCCTATTGATCGTAGCGTGATGTTGTATAGCCTATAGCCTTCCTCGATAAATGGGCTATCTAACACTGAAAGAATTTTTCAAATCGGACCAGTAGTTCCGGAGATTAGCGCGTTCAAGTAAACAAACAAACAAACTCTTCAGCTTTATAATATTAGTATAGATGTCTGTGCTCTGTGATCTAGTGACCCCAGGCAGTTCGATTTTTTCAAGTTGTTTATTTATAATTTAGTTTGATAAGCGACTCAATCGCTAAGAAATTTTAACAACTCACCAGAGCTCTTTTTCTTTGCCTCCTTCCCTTTCCCATTGACATCGCCTCGCTTCTGCTGCATCAGTCTCTTGTAATACGCGTGGTACACATTACTGGGCTCTAAGAACGTGAACCGAGGGTCGTTTTTCGAGCGCACGATCTCCGCGAACTCGTCACCATTGCGGGCTACGTACGCGGCCATCTTGTCTATGACTAGTTGAACGTCCTCGGGTGGGGTGGGGATGGGAGTTTTGTCAGATGATGAACTGTCATCGGAATCTGTAAGTGGAATCATAAATAAATAAATATCTTTGAATAAAGGATAGTAAGCGAAAGAAATATTTTTACATGTTAATATTAGTTATATTAGTTTCTGATACGGATCTCAAGCGTTGAGGGAAATATGCCTATGGGCGTTGTAACTAACAGGCATAGATTTTAGTAGATTCCTGCATTTGTAACATGGTAGGTGCAGCGACGGCATCACGCATCGCTTTTTATCACAGTATTGCTGCTAGTGACATTTTGCGCTGGACTGACCAAGTAAAATTTGCAGTGGGAAGCGTATCTGACTGCACCAGGCAGTTCGTTAACATGGAGCGATGGCGGGAGATCGTGCGAAAAGCTGTATCCGCCCCGTACAACCGACGTGAACGCCTCAACGCAGGCGCGGATCCACCGTTGTGGGCACTGTGGGCATGCCCACAACCCTAATTTGCTTGTTTTAATTATGATCTATTGATAAGATCGATAGGCATGTATGTATGTCCGGGCATGTAGTGATCCAATTCTCACTTTGGTAATTTTTGGTAGCTGTGCCCACAACCTTTTGACGCCACGTTGAACGTGACCACGACCGCTTTTGGAAGAGTGAAACGTCTAATGCTTCAACCACACCAACGCGTGTAGATCGCCATCGCCGGCGCGATTATAGGCCAATGACAGGTCGCGCGGACTATCATGGGTCGCGCCGACTGTCATGGGTCGCGCGGACTGTCATAGGTCGCGGGCTGGCGATGGCGATGTGCACGCGTTGGTGTGGTTGAAGCCTAAGGTAGGTATAACAACTTTATGCTCTGGGTTAACCTGAGGCAGCACTATCGGAGTCTGTATTGTAGTGGTCGACGAGACTGAGGCCGGCGGAGCGCGCGGGCGCGGGCGGGGGCGGCGGGAACTGCGGGAACAGCGGCGGCGCTAATGTTCATAGCTGGCTTACCTGAGTCCTGATGCAGAGTTATCAGTTTGTTTATAGTTGTCTACGAGGTCGAACCCGAGAACTGCTGGAAAGGCGACGCCGCTGTTACTTTGCTAAAATCCGGTCGCTGAGCAGATAGAATTTCGTCCAATGACCCCAAGCTACCCATCCTTATCGCTCGCGCGTAATTATAGTGCCGTCGCGACTGTGTGACGGGCGGCCGCAGTGAGTGTGCGAACGCGGACTAAAGTGGCTGTTGAAATACCTGAGGCAGCACTATCGGAGTCGGTGTTGTAGTAATCTATGAGGCTGATGCCCGTTTTCATCAACGGGCATGAGACGGGCGCAGCGCGTAGGAGCAGGAACTTTTGGAAATGCTGTTACTTTGCTAATGTCTGTTGATTTACCTTAGGCAGCACTATCGGAGTCTGTGTTATAGTGGTCCACGAGACTGAGGCCGAGCGCGCTGAGGCGGTAACTAGGGCGGGGACTGGTGCTATGTGTTGCTTACCTGAGGCAGCACTATCGGAGTGTTGTAGTAATCTCTGATACTTAGACCGGCCGAGCTCGCGGGGGCGGGAACTACTGGTACGGCAGCGATGAGACTGGTGCTATCTGCTTCTTACCTGAGACAGCGCTGTCAGTCTGTATTAAGTTATAAGCTCATTGTTTAGATTAAGACCCAATTGTAAACACTTAATAAGCAATAAAAAATTTGAATTTGAATTGTAGTGGGCGGGGGAGGGCGCGGCATGGGGGATACTTCTGGAAGAGCGGCGGCGCTAGTGTTCATTGCTGGCTTACCTGAGTCCTGATGCAGCGCTATCAGTTTGTTTATAGTTGTCTACGAGGCCGAACCCTGCGGATCGTTTAGGGGCGAGAACTGCTGAAAAGGCGACGCCGCTGTTACTTTGCTAAAATCCGGTCGCCGAGCAGATATAATTTCGTCCAATGACCCCAAGCTACCCATCCTTATCGCTCGCGCGTAATTATAGTGCTGTCGCGACTGTGCGACGGGCGCCCGCAGTGAGTGTGCGAACGCGACAGCTATAAGGATGGGCAGCTTGGGGTCATTGGACGAAATTCTATGTGCTCGGCGACCGGACTTTAGAGGCTGTTGATTTACCTGAGGCAGCGCTATCAGAGTCTGTGTTATAATGATCCACCAGACTGAGGCCAGCCGAGCGCGCGGGCGCGGGCGGGGGCGGGCGCGGGCGCGGGGGCGGCGGGAACTGTGGGAACTGCGTGAACAGCGGCGGCGCTAGTGTTTATTGCTGGCTTACCTGATGCAACGCTATCGGAGTCTGTGTAATCTCTGATACTTAGACCGGCCGAGCTCGCGGGGGCGGAAACTACTGGTACGGCAGCGATGGTACTGGTGCTATCTGCTGCTTACCTGAGACAGCGCTGTCAGTCTGTATTAAGTTATAAGCTCATTGTTTAGATTAAGACCCAATTGTAAACACTTAATAAGCAATAAAAAATTTGAATTTGAATTGTAGTGGGCGGGGGAGGGCGCGGCATGGGGGATACTTCTGGAAGAGCGGCGGCGCTAGTGTTCATTGCTGGCTTACCTGAGTCCTGATGCAGCGCTATCAGTTTGTTTATAGGTGTCTACGAGGCCGAACCCTGCGGATCGTTTAGGGGCGAGAACTGCTGAAAAGGCGACGCCGCTGTTACTTTGCTAAAATCCGGTCACCGAGCAGATAGAATTTCGTCTAATGACCCCAAGCTACCCATCCTTATCGCTCGCGCATAATTATAGTGTTGTCGCGAATGTATGACGTGCAACCGCAGTGTGTGTGCGAACGCGACAGCAATTACGCGCGAGCGATAAGGATGGGCAGCTTGGGGTCATTGGACGAAATTCTATGTGCCGGTCAGTCGACCGGCGGAGCGAGTAGGAACCCCTACTAGGAACTGCTATAAAGGCGACGCCGCTGTAACTTTGCTAGTGCCTGTTGGATTACCTGAGGCAGCACTATCGGAGTCTGTATTGTAGTGGTCGACGAGACTGAGGCCGGCGGAGCGCGCAGGCGCGGGCGCGGGGGCGGCGGGAAGCGCGGCGGGAACTGCGCGAACAGCGGCGGCGCTAGTGTTTATCGCTGGCTTACCTGATGCAACGCTATCGGAGTCTGTGTTGTAGTAATATCTCATACTTAGACCGGCCGAGCCCGCGGGGGCGGGAACTACTGGTACGGCAGCGATGGTACTGGTGCTATCTGCTTCTTACCTGAGGCAGCGCTATCAGAGTCTGTGTTATAATGATCCACCAGACTGAGGCCGGCGGAGCGCGCGGGCGCGGGCGGGGGCGGGCGCGGGCGCGGGGGCGGCGGGAAGCGCGGCGGGAACTGCGCGAACAGCGGCGGCGGCGGGATCGGCATACCTGTGAGAAAATAACACATGAATTAAGTCGATTAAAGCATTTCACTTTAAGCTTTATAAATAAGCTCAAAGTTATATTTATTTATTCATTTAAACTTTAGCACACATAGAAACAATGCACTGTGGTCATGCAGAAAGAGTAAGGTGGAGTTATACCGCGTGCTATTCCCACCTCTCCTTCCCACCACTGCAACTCTTGTGTAGTCAGGATCTACAGCTTGACCGCTAAAAACCCAACCAATGAAGGTCAAGTTTGTCCCGGGGGAAAATTAGCAAAGAAATTAATCAGAAGAACATAGGAGGAGTTCGAAATTAAGGTTCGACTTCCCTCCATTGCGGATGACAGGTGACAAACAAAGGTTTAAAACCTTTAAGAAAAGATTATGCACCACGGATAATAAATATCAATTAAGGGGGCCTATCTTATGAGCAATTAGCAACTACCTACCAATAATATTTTTCACAAAATCGCTTAAAAGCACGGAAACAACCGTGTGCTAGCGAGTATGAGATCCGTCAAACGAACTAAAGTCGCTAACATAGTCCGACGGATTAGCAAGCTGAAGTGGGCAGGGCAGGGCATATAGTACGCAGAACTGACGGCCGATGGGGCAGCAGGGTTTTGGAGTGAAGGGGCTAGCACCTCTCCATTCTAGGGATGCCTCGGCCCCGTATATTAATACTACAGATCTAGAACACAATTGAATTAGTGCCTGAGGTATGGAAGCAGCACGGGAGTGTTTTTGTGACGACAAGCGTCAGCGAGACTTCAGATTTGTCAAATCATATGACATCCCTCCCGTGCCGTTCCTATACTCAAGGCACTGACTCATTTAAGCGCTAAACCTGTAATAATAGACCGCATACTCACTAACCAACCGGCCATTGTGGAAATCATTGATGGAGGCCTATGTTCAGCAGTGGATGTCCTATGGTGGCACGCGCTATCTCAGCGCCAGCTCTCGGCGGCAGAGATTCGGTGCCCGGCGGGGCCACTTCGCCCGGTGTTAATTCCGGCGTGAAAGCCTCGTCCAAGGAGGTTTCGCCCCGCATACTTACTTAATACTACAGGCCTAAGAGTATTTTTGTGACAACAAACGCAAGCGAGACTTCAGATTTGTCACGTCATAAGACACCCCTCCCGTACCGCTCCCGTGGCTTAGACACTGTCTCAGTTAAGCTAGACCTATGACGGAGGCCTATGTTCAGCAGTGGACGTCCTGTGGCTGAAATGATGATGATGACTCACTAATTATAAGCGGCGGCGGCTGCGAGGCGTTATACATGACGGGTGCCCGCGCGATCTCAGCGCTCGCTCTCGGCGGCAGAGGTTCAGTTCCCGGCGGGGCCACTTCACCCGGTGCTAATTCCGGCGTGGAAGCCTCATCTAGGGAGGTTTCATCCCGTATACTTAATACTACAGGTGTTGCGCATAATTTGCGAAGGCGGCCTATGTTCATCAATGGACGTCCTATGGCTGAAATGATGATGACTCACTAATGATAGGCGGCGGCGGCTGCGAGGCGTTATACATGACGGGTGGCCGCGCGATCTCAGCGCTCGCTCTCGGCGGCAGAGGTTCAGTTCCCGGCGGGGCCACTTCGCCCGGTGCTAATTCCGGCGTGGAAGCCTCGTCTAGGGAGGCTTCGCCCCGCATACTTAATACTACAGGCCTAAGAGTATTTTTGTGACAACAAACGCAAGCGAGACTTCAGATTTGTCACGTCATATGTATGACACCCCTACCGTGCCGCTCCCATAGCTTAGACACTGTCTCAGTTAAGCTAGACCTATGACGGAGGCCTATGTTCAGCAGTGGACGTCCTGTGGCTGAAATGATGATGATGACTCACTAATGATAGGCGGCGGCGGCTGCGAGGCGTTGTACATGACGGGTGCTCGCGCGATCTCAGCGCTCGCTCTCGGCGGCAGAGGTTCGGTTCCCGGCGGGGCCACTTCACCCGGTGCCAATTCCGGCGTGTAGGCCTCGTCTAGGGAGGTTTCGCCCCGCATTTTTGATATTAGCATCGTGTAGTCGCAGTCGGCTGACGGCCGGTAATGGATGCTTGGGATTGATGGGGCCTGTGAAAAAAGAGTAAATAAAAGTGAGTACTTTTGTATAGCATTTATTGACTGCCTATACTAGTGGCTCGCGTAAGGCCTCAGCCTCGAGTTTAGCGGGCAGCGGGGCGGGAGCGGCGGCGGCGCGGGAGCGGGCAACGAGCGGGCAGCGGCGCGGGAGCGGGCAACGAGCGGGCAGCACACTCCTTCTTTTGCCGACAGTAAATCGAGCGTTAGGAATAAATTTGAATCGAAATAAAATTGTCGCCGTTGTTCAGACATTTCGTTTGCGAATAAATACAAATATCTCGACAACACAACCCCGAACACAACACTTCGCCGCTAAAGCGCCGCGCGAGCTGCCCGCTTGTTTCGAGAACGGGTCTGCGTTGCCNTTTACTTCTTTCATCTCCGGTAAGACGGTAGGTATCACTTGGGGGATAGGTTTGACTGGTGCTATGGGTTTGGGCATATCGTTGGTCTGGTTTTCAATCTTGTAGACGACTATTGGGGGTATGTGTGCAGCGGGGAATATTTGGGGGGCGGTTGATTTGGGAGACTCTTTGGGCTCTTCCGCCTTTTCCGTTTTTTCCGACTCGTCTTCTGAACTCGATTCGTAGGGAAGCGCTGGTTTGGGAAGGATTGGATCCGGTTCTTTTAGCTTTTTTATTGAAAAAGATACAGGGGCTGCAAAAAAAGAAGAGTTACTTTATATCCACAATAAAACAAAAATAATATAAATGATTTATTTTGGTTTGTAACTTGTATAATAACAATTTGTATAACGATCTTAGACTTCATGGTGTGTCTTTTATGTCAACACTAGCTGTGCCCGCGACTTCGTACGCGTGAAAACCCGTCTTCGCAACATTTTTGATTGTCGCTCTGCTCCTATTGATCGTAGCGTGATGTTGTATAGCCTATAGCCTTCCTCGATAAATGGGCTATCTAACACTGAAAGAATTTTTCAAATCGGACCAGTAGTTCCGGAGATTAGCGTGTTCAAGTAAACAAACAAACAAACTCTTCAGCTTTATAATATTAGTATAGATGTCTGTGCTCTGTGATCTAGTGACAACAGGCAGTTCGATTTTTTCAAGTTGTTTATTTATAACTAGCTGACCCGGCGAACTTCGTACCGCCTTAGCGTAGAGATTTTCTTAATATTTTTTTCCGTAAGAACCATCCTTGGACTTCCACAAACATTAAAAAAAAAGAATTATCGAAATCGGTTCAGCCGTTCACACGTGATGCCGTGACAACGCGAAACGGGTTTCATTTTTATATATATAGATTTAGTTTGATAAGCGACTCAATCGCTAAGAAATTTTAATAACTCACCAGAGCTCTTTTTTTTCGCATCCTTCCCTTTCCCATTAACATCGCCTCGCTTCTGCTGCATCAGCCTCTTGTAATACGCGTGGTACACATTACTGGGCTCTAAGAACGTGAACCGAGGGTCGTTTTTCGAGCGCACGATTTCGGCGAACTCGTCACCGTTGCGAGCCACATAGGCAGCCATCTTGTCTATGACGAGTTGAACATCCTCGGGTGGGGTGGGGATGGGAGTTTTGTCAGATGATGAGCTGTCATCGGAATCTGTGGGGAAATAGTAGAACATTGTAAGTAATTGAAAAAACATATTATTTTTTACGTGTATTTTGTTATAGTTTCTGACACGAATTTTGAGCGCTGAAGGAAACATACGCAGAATGTTCGAATGCTGTATAGGGTAGAAAAACATTTCATAAGAAGCACTTCATTCTAGCCTCGAAAATCGATATTTTTGTGATAAAGTTAGATTCTTTTGTCATATAAAATCTTGAAAGTTTATCAATTTACTAGACATTCAAATTATGTTTGGTGATTGTTGTTAATGGTAGGACACCACGTAGTCATAGCTGTGTGGTTTTGGTAAAATAGAATATATTGTTTTAAAGGGGCGACTTTGGAAATATGCTATCATAGGGAGTGTAGGCCAAAGCCTACCTGCCCTGCTGTTCTGTCATACTTCCTCATTTGCGTCTGGTAAATAAAAGACGGTCGTCTTTCTGTAGGGGAGAACACAAATGATCTGATGATGATGATGATACCTGAGGCAGCACTATCGGAGTCTGTATTGTAGTGGTCGACGAGACTGAGGCCGGCGGAGCGCGCGGGCGCGGGCGGGGGCGGCGGGAAGCGCGGCGGGAACTGCGGGAACAGCGGCGGCGCTAATGTTCATAGCTGGCTTACCTGAGTCCTGATGCAGCGCTATCAGTTTGCTTATAGTTGTCTACGAGGTCGAATCCGAGAACTGTTGGAAAGGCGACGCCGCTGTTACTTTGCTAAAATCCGGTCGCTGAGCAGATAGAATTTCGTCCAATGATCCCAAGCTACCGCATAATTATAGTGCTGTCGCGATTGTGCGCAGTTCGCAACACGTCTTTGTTACAATTCGAATAAGGTTGTGTTGTCATCTTTTTGGTCACTGGGTGTCACGAGTGTCTGTAGGTTTACCTGAGGCAGCGCTATCAGAGTCTGTGTTATAATGATCCACCAGACTGAGGCCGAGCGCGCTGAGGCGGTAACTAGGGCGGGGACTGGTGCTATCTGCAGCTTACCTGAGGCAGCGCTATAGGAGTCTGTATTGTAGTGGTCGACCAGACTGAGGCCGGCGGAGCGGACGTTGCTCGTACTACGTTCTTGACGCTCAAAGTAGGTAATAAGTTCGCAACACGTCTTTGTTACAATTCGAATAAGGTTGTGTTGTCAAATTTTTGGTCACTGGGTGTCACGAGTGCCTGTAGGCTTACCTGAGGCAGCGCTATCGGAGTCTGTGTTATAATGATCCACCAGACTAAGGCCAGCCGAGCGCGCGGGCGCGGGCGGGGGCGGGCGCGGGCGCGGGGGCGGCGGGAAGCGCGGCGGGAACTGCGCGAACAGCGGCGGCGGTAGTGTTCATAGCTGGCTTACCTGAGTCCTGATGCAGCGCTATCAGTTTGTTTATAGTTGTCTACGAGGTCGAAACCGAGAACTGCTGGAAAGGCGACGCCGCTGTTACTTTGCTAAAATCCGGTCGCTAAGCAGATAGAATTTCGTCCAATGACCCCAAGCTACCGCATAATAGGCTAGTTGCCTAAAAAAATTTTTTTAGTCCGTAATGTTTAATATCAAAAAATATTGGACACATATAATTTTATTTGTCAATCTAACAAATAATTACATAGTTATGGTGCGTTGAAGTTGCGCACGACGTCACAACGTGCGGCATTTTTAACCCTAGAGTAGTCGCGCCTTTCCGTGAAACGTGAGTGCTCGCGTATGAGCATTTTGCCGCCCAAACTTAAAGTCCGGTTGTGTGTCAAATAACAGTTTAAAAATATGGAAATCAGTTAAAAATGATAGGATAAAGCATACACTATTAGAAAATAACGCTTATTAAAGATTTGTGGTAAAAATTTAAAGAAAAAAACATATTTTGGAATTGTTAAGAAATATTTATAGAAATCTTAGAAACACTATTGTTTTTATTTACATACATCATCAAATATGAAACTTATTAGCACACTTAAAGGTTTTCCTTACATATGACATATGCTTCAACAAAACAGGCCTGTCACATGTGCATTTAATGTGCGTTGCACAGTAAATTTGCACCCTTGGCACATCATCTTCAGATTCTGCCGCTGATTGTTCTATAACAGTATTGTAATGACTATGTTTACTTTCTTCATAACTTTAGTATACATTTTCGACTAATTTTAGTGCACCAGCTTCTTCGAAATCCGACCTCTTCCTTGTTTTTTCATTTTTTGTATTTTACGTGAATTTTACCGAAAACGACATGAAATAAATTAAGCACTTATAGTAATTATCAATGTTATGACGTCATTAAGGTCAAAACAACATTATACGCAATGAAAACTAATAATTTTCCAACTACACTAAAAACCAGACACACAAATTTTACTTACGTCAGTAGTCGCGCAGTGAGCAATTTGCCGCAAAACGTGACATACGTTCAACAATCGTTCTCTATGGCAGTCACCTGCGCACTAAATTTCTTCTAATTTCTAATACATGGAGGTGAAGTATGGGGAGGCAGCTACTGAAACGCTTGACTTTAACAAACGTATCGTGTAGAAAATAACTCGATTTTTTTGCCGAGGGCGGCAAAATGCTCATAGCACGAGCACTCTAGGGTTAAGCAAGCGGTGACGTCACGGGCCTCTTCTTATGAACTTTGGGGCGCTATATCTCTTTAAATTTTCATTAGTTTGAAAAAGTGAAAAATACGTGTAAAGTATTTTTTGATAAGTTAACTGACGGACTAATTAAAACTCTTGCTTTTTGACCCAGGCAACATCCCCATTATAGTGCTGTCGCGATTGTGCGCAGTTCGCAACACGTCTTTGTTACAATTCGAATAAGGTTGTGTTGTCAAATTTTTGGTCACTGGGTTTCACGAGTGTCTGTAGGCTTACCTGAGGCAGCGCTATCAGAGTCTGTGTTATAATGATCCACCAGACTGAGGCCGGCGGAGCTCGCGGGGGCGGAAACTACTGGTCAGCAGCGATGGTACTGGTGCTATCTGCTTGCTTACCTGAGACAGCGCTGTCAGTCTGTATTGTAGTGGGCGGGGGAGGGCGCGGCATGGGGGATACTTCTGGAAGAGCGGCGGCGCTAGTGTTCATTGCTGGCTTACCTGAGTCCTGATGCAGCGCTATCAGTTTGTTTATAGTTGTCTACGAGGCTGAACCCTGCGGATCGCTTAGGGGCGAGAACTGCTGGAAAGGCGACGTCGCTGTTACTTTGCTAAAAATCCGGTCGCCGAGCAGATAGCATTTCGTCCAATGACCCCAAGCTACCCATCCTTATCGCTCGCGCGTAATTATATGCTGTCGCGAATGTGCGACGGGCGCCCGCAGTGAGTGTGCGAACGCGACAGCAATATAGTTACGCGCGAGCGATATTTGGGGTCAAGCGATATTTAGGGTCATTGGACGAAATTCTATGTGCTCGGCGACCGGACTTTAGTGGCTGTTGATTTACCTGAGGCAGCGCTATCAGAGTCTGTGTTATAATGATCCACCAGACTGAGGCCGGCGGAGCGCGCGGGCGCGGGCGGGGGCGGGCGCGGGCGCGGGGGCGGCGGGAAGCGCGGCGGGAACTGCGCGAACAGCGGCGGCGGCGGGATCGGCATACCTGTAATACATTCATTAAATTGACTAAAGCAGTGGTTCCCAAAGTTGCCTGGGCTACGACTCATCTAATACAAGTTCCCAAACTCGGGACCCACCTATAGGAAATTTAACCGTTACCAATATGCCTAAATAAAGGAGTCGGATCTGTTTTACAGGCAGGACCCACTCAATGTTCGTTACGCCATAGTTTGGGGAACCCTGGACTAAATACAAATATTTTATTTATGCAAACACACCGTTTGCGCATACACCTTCAAATACAATTGGCAACAATTTATTCAATAAACATTATATTGCAATATCATACAAGCATTTTCTGGAAGATTACAAGATTTTTAAGCTTGCGTTTCTAAAAATTGAGCGAGCGCATCGTATTGTATGCATTCTATGTGTATAATATGTATGTTTTTACAAAAAAAAAGTATTTAGGTATGTTTGTTTATATCCGTTGTCTAGTACCCATAGCACAAGCTTTGCTTAGTTTGGGGCTAGTGGCACAGTGTAAAGTGTCCAAGGATATTTATTTGCTGGGCATATCTCTTCTTCCTCTTCTTTCTCGGTCCCTCGCTGATGAGGATCGGGGCCACAGATAGTGTTCCTCCACAGACTGCGGTCATAAGCTTCATTGCTGGGCAAATACAAGGTTTTTAAAATTGCATTTCTAAAAGCTGGGCGAGCGCATCGCATTGCTTGTTTAAGGCTCGGTTTCCACCAAGACGGAGTGGAGCGGAGCAGAGCGGAGATGTATCGGGCCGTCAAATTTTTCTATAGAATTTGAAGAGCTGACCTGTGGTCCGCGCAAGTTTTAACAGAAGTCCTACGGTTCGTCTAAGGAGGCACTTATCCGTAAAGGCCTCATAAAGGTAGCAGGAAGGCCCTGGATGCAGGTCGCTACCAACCGGCCATTGTGGATATCATTGATGGAGGCCTATGTTCAGCAGTGGACGTCCTATGGCTGAGATGATGATGACTCACTAATTATAGGCGGCGGCGGCTGCGAGGCGTTATACATGACGGGTGCCCGCGCGATCTCAGCGCTCGCTCTCGGCGGCAGAGGTTCGGTGCCCGGCGGGGCCACTTCGCTCGGTGCTAATTCCGGCGTGAAAGCCTCGTCCAGGAAGGCCCGCATACTTAATACTACAGGCCTAAGAGTATTTTTGTGACAACAAACGCAAGCGAGACTTCAGATTTGTCACTTCATATGATACCTCCCGTGCCACTCCCATAGCTTAGACACTGTCTCAGTTATGCTAGACCTATGATGGAGGCCTATGTTCAGCAGTGGACGTCCTATGGCTGAGATGAAGATGACTCACTAATTATAGGCGGCGGCGGCTGCGAAGCGTTGTACATGACGGGTGCCCGCGCGATCTCAGCGCTCGCTCTCGGCGGCAGAGGTTCGGTGCCTGGCGGGGCCACTTCACCCGGTGCTAATTCCGGCGTGTAAGCCTCGTCTAGGGAGGTTTCGCTCCGCATACTTAATACTACAGGCCTAAGAGTATTTTTGTGACAACAAACGCAAGCGAGACTTCAGATTTGTCACGTCATATGTATGACACCCCTACCGTGCCGCTCCCATAGCTTAGACACTGTCTCAGTTAAACTAGACCTATGACGGAGGCCTATGTTCAGCAGTGGATGTCCTGTGGCTGAAATGATGATGATGACTCACTAATAGGCGGCGGCGGCTGCGAGGCGTTATACATGACGGGTGCCCGCGCGATCTCAGCACTCGCTCTCGGGGGCAGAGGTTCGGTGCCCGGCGGGGCCACTTCGCCCGGTGCTAATTCCGGCGTGTAAGCCTCATCTAGGAAGGCTTCGCCCCGCACAAACTTATTACTACAGGGCTAGCGCATAATTTGCGAAGGAGGCCTATGTTCAACAGTGGACGTCCTGTGGCTGAAATGATGATGACTCACTAATGATAGGCGGCGGCGGCTGCGAGGCGTTGTACATGACGGGTGCTCGCGCGATCTCAGCGCTCGCTCTCGGCGGCAGAGGTTCAGTTCCCGGCGGGGCCACTTCGCCCGGTGCTAATTCCGGCGTGTAGGCCTCGTCTAGGGAGGTTTCGCCCCGCATTTTTGATATTAGCATCGTGTAGTCGCAGTCGGCTGACGGCCGGTAATGGATGCTTGGGATTGATGGGGCCTGTGAAAAGAGTAAATTAAAGTGAGTACTTTTGTATAGCATTTATTGATTGCCTAGACTAGTGGCTCGCGTAATGGATCGGTTGCGGGTTCGAATCTTGCTGGGAGCAAATTTTACTAACGAACCATTTAATAAACCCAGTGTTCAGAATCTTTGATTTAGGAAATACTGGTATTAGAATAAAAAAGCTATCAAAATCTTGACATGCACGACCTTCCTTATCATGTGATGGAGATGTGCCATGTTTAAATGCCAAGGCCAAATAATCTTGTTTCACTACAACAATTCAAATTCAAAATAACACATTTTTTATCTCCAACCACTTGAACGATTATTGACGTAATTAACAATGTAAATATGATTAAAAAGTTTAACTTACAGACTCGATAACTGTTGACGCCAAACTCGGATGTAGATACTCTTCGGTTTCTGGTGGTTTCTCTGCAAATAAACAAGGCAAGCAATTAAAAATGTTATCAGCTTACTTTTCTCATAGACCATTTTGATTTACTATGTTACTAATAATGTTGAAACTTTTACCTTTAAAGAAAGTCATTCATCAACTTTTTTCAATAGATACAGTCAGCGTCAAATAGGTTGTGTTACACCCAAAGTGGCCAAAAAGTTAATAACACAACCTTTTTCCAATTGTAACAAAGACGTGTTGCGAACTTATTGCCTACTTTGGGTGTCGCGAAATATTTAACACTGACTGAACTTTATTTTTATCCCAACTAATATTATAAATGCGAAAGTAACTCTGTCTGTCTGTTACGTTTTCCCGCTTAAACCTCGCAACCGACTTTGATGAAATTTGGCATAGAGATAGTTTGAGTCCCGGGAAAGAACATAGGATAGTTTTTATCCCGGTTTTTGAAACAGGGACGCGCGCGATAAAGTTTTTCTGTGACAGACAAAATTCCACGCGGGCGAAGCCGCGGGCGAAAAGCTAGTATCTGTCTGTCTGTCTGTCTGTCTGTCTGTCTGTCTGTCTGTCTGTTACGCTTTCCCGCTTAAACCTCGCAACCGATTTTGATGAAATTTGGCATAGAGATAGTTTGAGTCCCGGGAAAGAACATAGGATAGTTTTTATCCCGGTTTTTGAAACAGGGACGCGCGCGATAAAGTTTTTCTGTGACAGACAAAATTCCACGCGGGCGAAGCCGCGGGCGGAAAGCTAGTAGTAAATAAATTATAGTAAGCCTAGGGGCAGAAAAGCAACTTTTAGTTGGCCGATAGTTGGGCTCAGTTCTAATTTGTATGAAGAATCGGCCGATACCAAATCGGTGTAATGTGCGCACTTTCATACATCTCCATACTGATCAACAGCCCGACCCAAGTATCGGCCAACTAAAAATCGGTGGTCTGCGCCATACAGCAGATATAAACATCAGACATTTCTACGATGCAAATCAAAATAGCTACTATCACAATTTTACAATTTAGCTTGATATTCCACAAACTGACTTACCTTCAACCACCTCCACTTCCTTCTCCGGCCACTTGCCAGCTTTGACCAGCGCAATGAGAGCAGCATAGTACGGGTTCAACGGATCATCTTTATTCAGGAAGCGGAACTGTGGGTTGTCTCCCTGCTTCGCCTTAATCAAGATCTCCATCTGGGCACCTTGGGACGCTATGAACTTGGCCGTCTTCTCGATTATGGCGTTCTGCTTTTGGGACTCGGGCTGTTGAAGATAAATAAATCAGCTATTATACCTCACTGCACTTTAACTGTAACTATAATCGGTGTTTTTGTGTGGAATTTGACATACTTTTGAAGGTTTTTTTTCTTTTATGTGTGTGGCACTTTTAAGATTTTGGGTTGTAGTATGTTTGCTATAGTTAAAGTATGGGTGGTATGCAACCCAGGGTTACTATAAATATTATTTTGAAAATATTGTTTTATTGTTTTTGTTGTTTCAAACAAGTTTATGTTATGCTTTTCCCTAAGCTAATAATAACTCAGTGGTTTCAGTGTTTATGTATTTACTAACTAGATGATGCTATTATAAACCCTTGGGTCATAATTATATTAATGCCATTTTTAAAGGAACCAGCACACAGTGGCGAACTATACCATCTGAGTGCCTGGGGCCCTTGGCGTATCTAGGGATTATTCTGCATGGGGGCCTGGGACCATCGCCCTGAAGTATCGCGAGGGGGGGTGCGTTTAGGGTTTTGCGCTGGGGCCCCGTCGGGTCGGGGGCCCGTGGCATATTGCCAGCCCTGCCACGCTATAGTTAGGCCACTGCCACCACAATCCAGAGTATAAGATTTTAAAGTTTAGCCTTCGATTTCGACTTAAATAGAAAGAGATGGGCCTTAATGCTATGCTGCAGCCATGGTCACATAGTATAGCAGCCAAAACGGCTTATTCCACTATTCATTCATTCTAGTTCATTAATCCTCATTACGTTAAAAATAAAATCCTAATATAACAGGGATTAGTGTACTTTTTGTTCACTATTCCCCATTAACCAAATAATAAATATAATAAATAATAGTGGAATAAGCCGCCAAAACGTCAAGCCGTGAGTACATAATGTAACTCATTAATAAATGTCGCGTTAAGACCCGGGTTTATTTAAATCCAGAGTATGTATACAAAAACGTTACTTTATACACTTACCAAGACAATTTCCAGCGACAGCAGTGCCTTAAACGCAGGCGTAGGCAGGAAAGGTTCATCGACCTCCACGGGAGGCGCGGGCGCGGCCGGCTCCTGCTGCGTGGCCTCGTAGTTGAAGCCCACTTGACCGTAGCCCGCTGCGTGGAGACGCTTCAGCTCCTCTTCTGTTGTACAAAAAATAAAAAAGATATTTTAAATAATAATTTTAACAACATTGTAGGTAATTATTTTAACAATATAATTTAACGGTCCTCTAATTTATCATCTCCAGTTTGCCCTTGACATAAGCCTTCTCCAAAGATCTCTATGCTTCTCTGTGAATCTGTATGTAATACAAGTTAGTAGTGCTAATTGAAAAACACAACATTACAGTATGCATGGAGGAGAGAATGGAGATAAAAAATAATAAAGCCAAATAAACTACATATTAGGGTGGTCCTTATTCCTACGAAAAAATTTTTTTTTCTTATATTTTGCGGGGCACCACGTAATTTGAAAATATACCACATGAAAGTCTTTCATTATTTTTTTTTTAATTTTTAAGAGACATTTAGGGGTCGCTACCAAGGTTTGAATTTTAAGTNGGCAACGAGCGGGCAGCACACTCCTTCTTTTGCCGACAGTAAATCGAGCGTTAGGAATAAATTTGAATCGAAATAAAATTGTCGCCGTTGTTCAGACATTTCGTTTGCGAATAAATACAAATATCTCGACAACACAACCCCGAACACAACACTTCGCCGCTAAAGCGCCGCGCGAGCTGCCCGCTTGTTTCGAGAACGGGTCTGCGTTGCCCGCCCCGCTCCCGCGCCGCCGCCGCTCCCGCCCCGCTGCCCGCTAAACTCGAGGCTGAGGCCTAATGGATCGGTTGCGGGTTCGAATCTTGCTGGGAGCAAATTTTACTAACGAATTATTTATTATACCCAGTGTTCAGAATCTTTGAATTAGGAAATACTGGTATCAGAATCAAAAAACTATCAAAATCGAGACATGCACGACCTTCCTATCATGTGATGGAGATGTGCCATGTTTAAATGCCAAGGCCAAATAATCTTGTTTCACTACAACAATTCAAATTCAAAATAACAGTTCTTTATCTTCAACCACTTGAACGATAATTGACGTAATTAACAATGTAAATATGATTAAAAAGTTTAACTTACAGACTCGATAACTGTTGACGCCAAACTCGGATGTAGATACTCTTCGGTTTCTGGTGGTTTCTCTGCAAATAAACAAGGCAAGCAATTAAAAATGTCATCAGCTTACTTTTTTCATAGACCATTTAGATTTACTACGTTACTAATAATGTTGAAACTTTTACTTTTAAAGTAAGTCATTCAACAACTTTTTTTCAATGGGTAGGTATAGATTGTTACACCCAAAGTGGCCAAAAAGGTAACAACACCACCATATTCAAATAGTAACAAAGACGTGTTGCGAAATTATTGGCTACTAGCAATCCGTTCTGTAGTTTTTGCGTGAAAGAGTAACAAACATCCAGACATCTTAGTAAGATAAGATATTAGTAAGAAGTAAGACTTTGGGTGTCACGAACTATTTGACACTGACTGTACTTCTTTTTTATGCCATACCTAAATTATAGTAAGACTTATGTACCAACTGCAATTTTTGAGAACCTCTAATTTCCCAAATCCATCTTACAGCAGATAAACCCATCAGACATTTTTATGATGCAAAATAGCTCCTATTACAATTACAATTTAGCTTGATATTCCATGTACTGACTTACCTTCAACAACCTCCACTTCCTTCTCCGGCCATTTGCCAGCTTTGACCAGCGCGATGAGTGCAGCATAATACGGGTTCAACGGATCATCTTTATTCAGGAAGCGGAACTGCGGGTTGTCTCCCTGCTTCGCCTTAATCAAGATCTCCATCTGGGCACCTTGGGACGCTATGAACTTGGCCGTCTTCTCGATTATAGCGTTCTGCTTTTGGGACTCGGGCTGTTGGAGATAAATAAATCAGCTATTATACCTCTCTGCACTTTAACTGTAACTATAATCGGTGTTTATGTGTGGAATTTGACAGACTTTTAAAGTTTTTTTTTTCTTTTATGTGTGTGGCACATTTAAGATTTTGGTTTGTAGTATGGTTGCTATAGTTAAAGTATGATGGTGCAACCCAGGGTTATCATATTATTTTGAAAATATTGTTTTATTGTTCAACCAAGTTCATGTCATGCTTTTCCCTAAGCTAATAATAACTCAGTGGTTTCAGTGTTTATGTATTTACTAGCTAACTAGATGATGCTATTATAAATGTCCAAGGATCATAATTATACATATTAATACCATTTTTAAAAGAACCACCAGACAGTGTCGAACTATACCATTTGAGTGCATGGGGCCCTTGGCATATCTAGGGATTTTTTTTCATGGGGGCCTGGAACGATCGCCCTAAAGAGCGTTTAGGGCCCCCTCGGGTCGGGGGCCCGTGGCATATTGCCAGCCCTGCCACTCTATAGTGAGGCCACTACCACCAGATAATCCAGAGTATAAGATTTTAAACTTTCACCTTCCATTTCGACTTAAATAGAAAGAGACGGGTCTTAATGCTATGCTGCGCAGCCGTGGTCACATAGTATAGCAGCCAAAACGGCTTATTCCACTATTCATTCATTCTAGTTCATTAATCCCTCATTACGTTAAAAATAAAATCCTAATATAACGGGGATTAGTGAACTTTTTGTCCACTATTCCCCGTTAACCAAATAATAAATATAATAAATAATAGTGGAATAAGCCACCAAAACGTCAAGCCGTGAGTACATAATGTAACTCATTAATAAATGTCGCGTTAAGACCCGTGTCTATTTAAATCCAGAGCATGTATACAAAAACGTTACTTTATACACTTACCAAGACAATTTCCAGCGACAGCAGTGCCTTAAACGCAGGCGTAGGCAGGAAAGGTTCATCGACCTCCACGGGAGGCGCGGGCGCGGCCGGCTCCTGCTGCGTGGCCTCGTAGTTGAAGCCCACTTGACCGTAGCCCGCTGCGTGGAGACGCTTCAGCTCCTCTTCTGTTGTACAAAAAATGAAAAAGACATTTTACATAATAATTTTAACAACATTGTAGGTAATTATTTTAAAAATATAATTTAACGGTCCTCTAATTTATCATCTCCAGTTTGCCCTTGACATAAGCCTTCTCCAAAGATCTCTACGCTTCTCTGTGATTCTGTATGTAATACAAGTTAGTAGTGCTAATTGAAAAACACAACATTACAGTATGCATGGAGGAGAGAATGGAGATAAAAAATAATTAAACCAAATAAACTACATATTCTTTAGTTTAAATGTCTGATTGAAGAAATTTATTTCAGTTAACTTCCATACATGGGTGATGACATAAAGTTAATCAGCTTACTAAAATATTGTATGTAGTTTGATGGCAAGTTGTTTACACACCTTTGTACATTTCCTCCTCATCTTCATCCGTGTGCAGGGCCCGGTACCTCTCTTCGTCACACAGTTGTTCCACTTCCAGCTCCGCTTTAGTGAGCTCCACTCGCCAGTCGAAGCCCCCGGACGGGGCTTCGTGCGACGACAGGTCGTGCAGGGCCCCTCGAGCATCATACCTGTCCAAATAACAAATGCCTCACTACTCAAACACAATTTGTGTACACAATTAAGCCTTTACATGATTACAATGTAATTCAGGGATAATATTACTAGTAAGAACCTACTTAATTATAGTTATTTGTTCAATTTGTAAGTTTTTATTAAGACTATAGACACTTATTACTAACTGTAATGATTTCTTTAAAAGTTTAGAATGAAATCTTATGATATGAGGAACTTTGAAGTCAAATTCCCACACAATCTCTTGAATGAGCATATAAACCTAACATTGCTCAGTCAAAATGAACACTCATCTCATGTCTCAAGACAAATGGCAGATTATACATACGCAAGGGTACCGCTCCAGATATACATACCACCGAGGGTTGTCACCGTAACGTAACGCCGGCCCGGCGCACACTGCCGCTGCCTGCACCCCGTCACTGCTTCAAGTAATATCCTCTGCGAAAATCTTAAAGCTCTTCCAAAATTTAGTTTTTTCTGACCATTGACAGTCGCTTTATAGTTTTTAGCGCCACAGTTAGCAGTCTTATAGTAAAAAACAGATCGAACCTGTCGATTTTCAATGTTTCATCCCCCATCCACGGAATGAGGTGCTTTCCTTGGTCAATGTGCAGGGCTTTCTCATTGTCCCTGAACAATTTGCACGAGTACCCGAACACGAATAGTTCTTCTTTCTTCTCTTTACATTCACTTTTACGCAAAATACCGGATTCACTACGATTCCCAGTCCATTTTAAAGACATTTTTAATAAATTTACAACGCGAAATTCACCATCACACGCACACAGCCACAGCCATAGAGAAAAGTAATACATAGGAAAGCCACAGCCAAGATTTTTTTTTGTCAATATTGACATTTGACCAGTGTTGCCAGTCGGGTCTAGTCAGAAATTACCAGAAATATAAAAAAAAGTAACCTTTTTGAATAAAAAGTAACCTTCATACGGGGGGGTGCGGAGCGATTGTGTAAGGTTGTTCATGGATGGTTCATGTTTACCTAAATTCGAAATTTTGACCATTCCATGAAGACCGAAAAGTGACCGGTCGTATAAAACCGTTTCATGGATTTGCGTTTTATTATCAAAAAAACATTTGCTAAAACTCATTGTCTTTAACAAATAATAAATCAAATTCATGTTTAAATGCAGTTTATGACATAATTTTTAAATTGTCACTATTAATATTTTTACTGAATAACCTGTAAAAGTTAATTCTACAATTTCTGAAAAATCACCTAAAAGTAACCTTTTCATTAGTGTAACCTAAAAGTAACCAATGCAGTTCAAAAGTAACCTAAAAGGTTACAAAAGTAACCTTCTGGCAACACTGTTACCTGTCAAATGCAGTGTTGCCAGNAAACTACGCATTTTTACATTTATTAAAAATAAAAAGCTTGAGTAAAATAGACTTTATTTTATGAAAGTAGGTCATTTACTTACTAGGATATTTAAAAGTATGGAATTAAGTATGAATTACTAGTAGTACTATTTAACATAATGGAATAACGATAATTACTTTCATAAACATTAGGCACAACAAAAATATTATTTGCAAATTAATAATGTAGAATTGTAGAATAACGTCTACCGCTACATAATTATTTTAATCCACAGTCAGACTAGCTATAAATTTAACAAAATATCAGTTTTATTGGAATTAATTAATTTTTGAATCGAGTCACACGATATCATTCGATGACTTTGCGAATGCAGTACGATGATACGATTACTTTTACGTTGCGGCAATCACTAAAATTCGCTAAAATGACACTAATGACGTATAAAAAGTGGCACGCTCGGCTTCATACAGATTTTGACACATGCTGCATCTATCTTTATCTGTGCGGTAACCTTTAACGTTTACAATCCAGACACGCTTCTCGATTCTGCGATACGATTGGTCGTTCAACAGCGTACGTCAGCTGTTTCAACCAATCGTATCGCAGCGTCGATGAAGCGTGTCTGGATTGTAGACGTTAAAAGTTACCGTAATCGGGGCTCTGTCCTGTCCATGACATTGACAGCGGGGCGCCACCGTCTATACCGGATCGCTGGTTCCGATTTTTGCCATGTTGGAAACCATATTAGTTGAACGATGGTAGCGCCCCCCTGTCATTGAGTTTGGTGGGACAGTTCAGCGTGGGTCATCATACGGTAATTTTTAACGTCAACAATCCAGACACGCTTCTCGATTCTGCGATACGATTGGTCATTCAACAGCGTACGTCGGCTGTTTTGACCAATCGTATCGCAGAATCAGAAACGCATCAGCCCCCCTAGACAAAACGCACTTTTTGATCGAATCGAAAATCGAATCCGTCTAATTCCATACAAAAAATGGGCTTTTCGACCACTTTTCGACTGGTTTGCGATTATAATGGCACTTTGTCTAGACCCACTGGATTGTAGACGTTATAAAAGTTACCGTAATCGGGGCTCAGGTTAGCTAAAGCTAGCGTTCAGAAGTTTTTCAGATAAAAAAGTTTATTAAATAAATAATTAAAAGACTTGAAAACATTTTTATTTATTTCAATTATTAAATAAAACGATTGATACCTACTAAACTTAATCATTATGTGATTCTTAAAATAAAATGTTTCTAAACGGATCGCAAAACAAAAGAGCATTCGTTTCGTTTTCGTTCAGAAAAATACATTGGTAGAGAGAATGTTATTGTTTTATTTAGGTCAATGTTTTATTGCATTTAATAATAAAATAAATTTAAATAAAATTATTAATTATAACAAAAATAAAATTAAGGTTATAATCGTGATTTAGAAATAGGTGCGTAGCACAAAGAATGCCGTTTGCTAATAAAAAATAATAAATGGCAACTGGATATAACCTAGCCAAATTGGATAGAACATAATAACTCGAGTTGGTTTGGGGAAACTTCCTTTGACCAAGTACCTCTTAAATTTTGCAGCATCAGAATATACGTTTTCAAAAGGCATATGGCGGACGTTTTATATATTTTTGCATCGAAAACTGATAAATTCTTTTAGTTATGAGTATCTTGTGACCGCTAGAGCCTATTTGTTAAAATTAGCTGATAAACGTTAGTTTTTAAATGTGTAAATAAGTCTATTATATCTAGAGTCTTGTAAATATTGATAGTATTTTCATGCGTGGACGTTTTTATCCGTATTGAAAAACGAAAAGTCTGTGATAATAAACAATACCTTTAGGTGATAGAATAATTTCCTGAACACTTTTGTAAATATTGTAAAGTTATTTTAGACTTTTAGCAAAGTTAATATATTGAGCGAAGACTGAAGAATTGAGTGTTTGATCTGAGACTTGCGAGCTATGTCAGCTGTGAACCTATTATCGTCTTTGAAAGAGAAACCTCACGACGAAAGCCCAAAGGATGGCTCTAAATACGAAGGTAAGTGCTTTTCAAACTGCCCTATCATCTACTTCACAGTCAGTCACATAAAGACTCCCGTTTAGTTTAGATTTCTCTAGATAAAATCCAAGTAGAGCAGTGATTGTTTACAAAATATCACTTTGCTTCTATTATTTACAGTTAGGTCTCTTCGTTGCGTTGCAGGCGTCATGAAAACGCTCCTAGAGTTAAGTAGGTCACAATAATGCAGGTATTTGGCCTTCTCAAACTGCTGCTTTTGTGACATACAAATTAGAAACTGATTGGATTTTTCTAACCTGTTTAATTAGAATTGAATATGTAATGTTTGTGTTTTTATTCTTTCTCTTAAAGGAAAGCTTATTTTTGGCTTGTTATTAAACAAAAATATGTATAGGTCATTATCCTTTGTGTTGGTAAAACTTGTTTTGGCTACATTCCGAACATCACCTTTTTGCATCATTAATTGCAATAAATTAATAAGATGTGTCATCATGTCAACTCATGAATCAAGAGACCATAATTTAATAAATATCTGCCTATCAATAATTGAAGAGATAAAGATAAATTACATACTGGAAATAATTGAATATAAGTTGTCTCCAGCCGTTGTTAATGCGTTGAACATCAATGAAGAACTAATAATGTTGTTAAGGAAAGTCTATTGACATTTAAATGGTCATTGAAAATCAAATAACATTCTTTCAAGAAACTGGAACTATAGGGTACATTCCTTCCTTCGATAATTAGGTTTTTTTCAAGCAGGTGCAGTTGGCTTATTGTGACACTAGTAATAATGCAATGAATGCCCAAAAGAGTCTTGATTTATTTATTTATTTATTCTAACTGATTTTGATAAACTACATTAGCATTAATATTCTTGAAACTAAAATTTATACTAACAATCAAAACTGGAGTTTAAAAAAAAGATATGCTGTGATGGGTACAAATTAACTTGTTATTATGTAATTGATGGATTCCCTACGATATCCCGATAGTTAAATGATAGATTTTCAGAAATGAAAATTCACCGATGCCTTCTTAGTATGAAGTTTTAATCCCAAGACGTAATGCAAGAACATTGACTTTCTGTCTAATACAAATGCGAAAGTATTGAACTATTTTTGCCAAAATTTTGGTGGTAGGTGCAGAAAGTTTGTGTTGTTTCTCATGATTACGATATGAAACCTCATTATTATGTTTTTGGTTAACATAAATTATTATTGGTTTTGATCGGTGGACGAGTGGTGATATAGACTTCATGTGACAGATCAGACACCAGATGACAAAGCCTCAGGCAAAAACACGTCTGAATTTATTTTCCGAAATAAACTGCTTCTCTTCATTATTTATTATGCATTGATATACAGGAAAAAAATATATTTTTTAATTGTATTGCACATTTTCTATACACATGAAATTTTAATTACTGTCTAGTAACTGTAAAACAGCAAATTTTGAATGTTAATAGTCATGTTTATTTATTCTTTAGTCCTTTATAAATTGATTAATGATGGTGAATTTATTGCTATAAGTTCTCTGCCAGTTACCCTTTGGTATAAACGGCAAAAATCTGAGGGAGGAAGAGATTCTCTTGTTGCCATGTGAAAACGTATTATTCATTAAACTTTTGCTTATTATTTAATTAAGTATTAAAATTGAAGTGATTTTGAACAAAAGATGCGCGCGTATTAATAGCTTATTTCAAGCTAATGCAAATTAAGATATTCTTATTCTTACTTATCCTACTTACTGAGGACCTGATAATTTGTTAATTGTCTTTTAGAAAACTATAGGCCAGAGTTCAAGAAACAAATGTGGTGGCAAAGACCCGTTAGAAAAAAGGTTACCGATTTTTTTTCGCAACTCATCAACACAACAGCCTACATTTTATCTGATTACATGATGCCTAGCTGTTGATTGACATTACATACTTTCTTTATTATGAACCTGTTTACAGATTTTTTTTTCATTATTCCCTTAAAGATATTCCAATACATGCAACTAATAAAGTATGCGACATTTTGATATTATTCATTGACTGTAGGATTACGAACTTTGCGTAATGATATCGGCCGTTTTGTAAAAGGTATTATTACTGAGCTAGGGAGTAAATCCGCGGGGATTTGAAGGTCAAGGGAGAAGCTTTCCCCTATTGCGCACCCCTCTGGTTGCAGGAATTCTCTGCAAACGCCTACCTACCTACATATAATAGCTGGTCACTGTTTTGGCCAGTCAATTTGTTTAAATATGCATGCACGGAAGGGTCAACTTTAGAGTGATTTATGCATTTCGTTTTGAACTCGATTCTACTAGGTATGTATGTAAATAGTGTTAAATTGTAGAATTGTAGATACTTGTGTAAGTTGGTTTAATTTTAAAATATTTCTAATTATTTCCTAGATCTAACTTGGTTTACCAAGAAACTGCTCCATTAAATATAAAACAAATTGTGCTTGTGTTGTAATGGAAATTGCCGTTGGCCGGTCGCTGTTTACAGCTTTCGTTACGTTTTGTCAGAAACCGACGGTATATTCCAAAATGTTACAAGTCGGAATCGGAAAAATACCCACTTTTTTTTGAGAATTTTTATCGTGCAAGCAACAGCCGTTTCTGCGCCAGTCTTTGAGACGTGTCCGTGCGCTGCGAACCCCGCGACAGTTTCCGAGGAAATTCGCCAAATTCCCTCTGCCTTGCTTCCCAGTTTTAACTACCTTCATCGCGAACCTGATACGTAGAATATTCACGTCTGTGTTTACGTATTTTCTCTCGCTCCGTCGATTGCGTCTCATCGACAACCCTAGTTTTAAAGTTTTATTTAATTTAATCGTATTCGTATTGTTATTCTTATTATTTTATTTTAGTGTATCTAGTTATTAGGTAGGTTACGTTAGGTTTTAAATTTTCGGTCCGCCATTTTGTTGTGACGCGTCACCGAGATGGGCTGTAAGGAGATTCAGGCGCCCGCGGGCGATGTGTCGAAGAAAGGGAAGAGGAGGAGGCGCAGGGCTGGATCCAGGTCTGCCAAGCGTCGCGCGCGCAAGACCGCGGCCTCCGCTGGCCTGACAGGCCCGGTCATGTCCCCCATGAAATGCGCCGTCCACGCGTTCTTGATGCGGTACCAGAGCGCCCTGAGAAGGGTGCCGGCGCAGATCCCGCCGAAAATCCACGCCGGACCGCCGTCGAAGAGAGTCAAACGAGTGTCGTGGCGTAAGTGACGTGATTATTACTATCGCCGATTTTTTAGGCGACCCTTTTCAGATCGCTCGAAATTATTTGAAAATGTCACAGTTAACATCAGGGTGTGATTGCAGTCACCTACATTGCAAATATCTACATTGCTCTGTTTATAAAAAAACATAAAAGCAAAGCAGTTTCCATCGATAATAGAGAAAATGTATCTGATTGTAACGTTAGTACGATTCGCGATTTCCTATTTACAATTTTTATCACCCTCCGATTGAAACCTTGAAAATGTACAAAACTAATTTGACATCTACCATTGCGTGCTCTGTGTTAATTGCAGTTGTATTTTACGTTTCCGATTTGTAGATTCGCACGCGGAAATCAATACGTGCACGATACGACCTACCCCTTTTCACAATAAAGAAAAAAGTCAGCGACTAATCAAAACCGGTCCTTTGTTTGGACTTTGGACGGAAGCGCATGTATTCATGTATCTATCTATCTATCTACACGCGACAGTTTTATGTCCTTTACTAGCATTTGTACGTGGCTTCGTCTTTCGAAGATTTCGATATACAAGTCTAAATACTATAGCTCTAAGCTGTAAGATTGTTAAGTTTCATCAAAATCCGTTCAGTAGTTTTGTGAGAAGATATAACAGATCCGTAAATCCTCAAAAACTTTCGCTTTTAAAATATTAGTACTGATAACAAACAGAGTTACATTGGATTGACCAAACAATGAGAAATCCGTGTGTTTTATCTCAAATAATATTTTAGTTAAATAAACATTTTAATCACTATACAAAAGCAAGATGAAGTTGCACTCTTATCTGTTTGCAGTTATAAACAAATGTATTGTTTTCAATAATTATCTGATAAGAACATAAATAGAAATGGGTTACAGCCTACTGTTACCTAGTTAATATTCAGACTTCATTGTTCTTAATAATTTTAATGTCGTGAGGAATTCCCTCTTTTCAGTTTAAAATAGTGTGGTTATTGAATAAAAACCAATTTGTTTAGCGAAACCTAATTATTTCAGTAGCCGTTAATTAACAGGTTCACCGCATCAATTAGTTTTAACTAATACGTGGTAGTACTTATTATTATTCTGTGCTAATACCACGATTTACGGGTAATGTAACTGTAGAAAATTCGTTTATGTTGTAAGTACACACTCTAAAATATCTTCAACACTATTAATATTATTTCAGGCTTGTTAAATAGACTTGTAATTAAATAAAGACCAATTAGGAACATAATATCTGCTTGAGTTTGTGAATAGACTTGACAGCGTCGTTTGATCGTTTCAGAACCGAGTATACACCTGAGACACAAAAAATCCATATTATTATGTAAATATTACTACCTATTAATATTATAAAATGCGAAAGTTTGGATATCTGGATGGATGTTTGTTTGTTACTCTTTCACGCAAAACTACTGAACGGATTTTGATGAAATTTTACAGTATTATTCTTTAAAACCCCCAATAACATTAGGCTATAATTTATGACGATCTGTGACAAACTAAATTTCATGCGGGTGAAGCCGCGGGCGGAAAGCTAGTGTTAAATAATATTTCGTGTAATGATAACGACCTATCATTCATATCATTGCGATTAATCTAGCGTCATGGCCACCAACGAAGAAAGTCATAACAATGAACTCAAATTAGAGATAATTGAGTAGAAAGGAGTCAATTTACAGTATTGTTCATAGGCTGAATGAACGAACAGTTGACAGTCCATTCGACTAGTTTTTAGTCCTATCTAACCTAGGCTAGGCTATAAATTTTGTCTACGTGAATTATTTCGTCTGTCATAGAGGCACTTGTGTGTTTCCGTGACCCGTTTTAAAACCGGGATAAAAATAATATCTTTCATTTTTCCCTGAGTTTAGGACTCTCTAAAAAAACTATGTATCTGTATTAAAAAACATCGAAATCGGTTCAGCAGGTTAAGCCACAGGTTAAGCGTGAAAAGATAAGACAAATAAGACACACGGGGCTACTTCCGCGTTAATTATATTAGCATGGATTGTGTTTTGTGGGTTTTAAGAAGTGCCTATCATAAGATCACTAGCTAGGGACTGGAATTCGCTGTCTTTTCTGAACACTATAATCCGGGCCTTTTCAAGGCGAGAGTGAGTAGGCACTTACAGGGAAGATATTATGTACTATCCTAGAATGCATCTCACTTAAAACCAGGTGCGATTGCGGTCTAATACCTGCCTTGCATTACATAAAAAAAACAGATAATCTAAAATATGTATTTAACTCAAAGGTGACTGACCGACTGACTGACATAGTGATCTATCCACGCACAGCCCAAATCACTGGACGGATCGGGCTGAAATTTGGCGTGCAGGTAGATGTTATGACGTAGGCATCCGCTAAGAAAGGATTTTACCAAATTCCACCCCTAAGGGGGTAAAACGGGATCCACGCGTACGAAGTCGCGGGCGGCCGCTAGTGTGACATAATTTTTCAACTTTCTCTTTGATAGAACTTTTTTTTTTCAATCTTAACGCCTAGCGGCCATTACGTATTCAGCATTATTTTATCAATCAACCAATTCGCAACATCATGACCCCTCGGAAGCGTCGAACTGTGCCAGTGGGCTGACCTTGGGTCCCCTTGCAGTGCACTATGCGGACTCTCCCATCGATTTTACGGATAGGTGTAAGGGAGCAAGCGTTTTTATACGCCGTCATTACCCGCGTAATATTACCAGCACCATAACATTGTTAAAATTTCACGTTCCATTTCAACTAATAATAATGTAGGTCATTAATAAACGTCGCGTTAAGACCCGTGTCTTTCTATTTTATCATAACATTGATCAGTTAGTTTTACCACATTGTGGTTTGGTGATGAGATGCGTTGGAAATTGCTAATGATATTAATAGGGATGTTTCCTGGGTCAAAAAGCAAGAGTTTTAATTAGTCCGTCAGATAACTTATCAAAAAATACTCTACATCTCATCTCTTACAAATTTAAAGAGATTAAGCGCGCCAAAGTTCATAAGAAGAGGCCCGTGACGTCAATGCGTGCATAAAAGTGCCGCACGTTGTGACGTCGTGCGGAACTTCAACGTACCATAACTATGTAATTATTTGTTAGATTGACAAATAAAAATATATGTGTCCAATATTTTTTTATATTAAACATGACGGACTAAAAAAATTTTTTTAGGAAACTAGCCTATTAGCTGTGTTTTATTCGATAATGAAAAATGTTTGATTCTTTTAGACGACAGAATTGTGTCTACACCATCTATGATTTGATTACCAATTGATAAGAACAAAATAAATCATTTTTTTGCTCAGTTTCTGGAACTCATTTCACCAAAGAATGGCCGAGTTGATTTGGATAAAATTACTATCTTTGTTGAAAAATATGTATGAAGAAATAGATCTATGTACCTAATCTTACATTCATTATTCCGATTTATGTCCAGTTCTGAGACGAGTATTTATGCCTTTGTGTATAATCGATTATTAATTGAAATTACAAATTATAAACCATATCGTACCGTTATAATTGTTAATGTATAACAATTTGTTATACATTTTGTTCAGATTAATTCAGCGATATCCAACAACGTTCCATTCAATGCTCAATTACATATTAATTTTACATGAGGCAAAAGAATGAAACAAATGATTTACAATGATACATTTGTGTTAAATATCGCGCGCAAAAATTATCACCAGTCAACATTTTCACGGAAAATACAAATTAAACGGATTAAAAATGTATAGCAGGGTTTCCTATTTATTGCAATATCACTACATGTATAAAACAGTCGCTTTCCGCTGTCTGTCCCTATGTATGCTTAGATCTCTAAAACTACGCAATGGATTTTGATGCGGTTTTTTAAATACATAGATATAGTGATTAAAGAGGAAGGTTTATAAGTATACTTAGCACCCGTGCGAAGTCGGGGCGAGTCACTAGTATTTCATGTATTTAAAAATTATTATTTATGGGTTTGATCTAAATGGGTTGCGAATTCATTCGTAGATGCACTGCACGTTACAAGCAATGCACAATGCACTCTCGAACGCAGTGGCTAAAGGCAACTAACTGGAGCTGCTCTTTGAAATGGTTTCGATATTACTGTGACTCTGTCACTCACACCAGCATACCAGCGAGTGTGTGAGAGAGAGACCGTTCCAAACTAAATAACTTTTTGGATTAGTGCATCTGATTCTGAATGATGCCTCTTATCTAGGGTTGCCAAGTGTCCGATTTTCCTCTTATTTTTCTTGAGTCTTTGATTAATATGTCAATTTCTACTGTTTTCGTTCGATATTTCGAAGATAAAAATATCTAACCGTCATCAGAAAGGGTTGTATTAAATGTAACATCAACATTTTCTGAATAGTTACCACTTTTCACTCATTCAGTGTTCGGATCCAAGCAGATTTGATACTGTCAAGAAATTGTTAAAATTGTGTTCTTTATGGTCTACAATTTTTGAAAAAAAAACCCGAAACTTTAGGGAGTCGCTCAAATTTTATTGAGAAATCCCAGGTTTCACGACTCCTTTGTCCACAATTTCGACAAGGGCAACCCTACTTCACTTGTGCAGTAAAAGTGTGCCGATCGTCGCGACCTTGTGCGACCACGGAGTACGGACCCGGTCTGTTTATTTTTGTCTGTCGCGGATTCCTGCCGTGTTTACTACGCTAATTACACTTTTCACCTTATCTGTGCCCGGCCAGTTTATGATGTTTACGTTTTTATTCATTTGAGTTCGATGGTGGACACCGCTAACTGCCTGCCTGCCTCGCAGAATTGCTAAAATCAAGTGGCAGTGGGCGGGCGGGGCACATAGCTCGTAGAGACGATGGCCGTTGGGGCAGGAAAGTTCTCGAGTGGCGACCATAGGCTGGAAGACGTAGCGTGGGCAGGCCTCCTACTAGGTAGACCGACGATCTGGTAAAGGTCGCGGGAAGAGCCTGGATGCGGGCAGCGCAGGACCGTTCATTATGGAAAACCTTGGGGGAGGCCTTTGTCCAGCAGTGGACGTCATTTGGCTGAAACGACGAACGACGTCGACGACCGCTAACTGCATAGGACCCTAGAAATGTACATTACAGTATTGTTTCTGTAGGTTTATTCTATGTTAGAAATTGTCTACTGCGCATTTGGCCGCGTCGTAAGCACACCGAACAAAAACTGACAAATACCTACCTATAACCGACAAGAAATATAAACCTTCCTTTTGACTTCGCAGTATCGGGTAGTAAATGTCGGAACAGTTTAGGCGGTCTTATCGCTAGGGACCAATCTATTCCAATCCAATCTGGAATTTTATTAGTTTCAGACAAAGGTAGTTTTATGTCATCAGGATCAGGAGGATCCAATCTTAACTAAATGCCATACTTTGTTACTAAATGTAAACATGATTGGTAACATTATTTACTTTCATCCATACCTACTTATTTGAAAAATTCTCAGGTAGATTCTAGTGTCCAACTACAAGTAGTTAACCACATCAGTGCCTAGTTAAACGTCCCGTTGAAAAACTATAAAAAAACTCGTTTCTCTAGTTAGTGCGAATCACGTCTGCTATCAGCTGATGCAAGCGGTCATCGACCTGCAGCGAACTGTCGCTTTAAACTATTGTTAGCAATCACTAATGGCATATACATACACACATAGACATATTGTGCAATCGTTTGTGCAAGGAAACTGTATGATGTACGCATTAAAATTAACAAAATTCGACAGTCGTCAAAAGAGTATTTGGTTGCAAAATCTATCCTATTAAAACGGAATTAGATACCAAAACTTGATGTGCATGTGCCGACACCTGTATAGCGACAGTACATCACATTAAACATTTTAGTTGCAAAGTAAACTGTATTATAACGAGATAAGACACCACTGTTTTAGCTTGATGTTCTTATTTTCGAGGACAATGCAATCTTCAGCTATTTGAAATGCAATTGCAAATTGCAATACTATTTTAAAACTAAATAAAACTGAATTTTATTTCCAATCGAAACTCTATTGTCAGTACTTTGGTAATTTTGTTGTATCAAGTTTCTTGCATGTTCTTCATTGCTTAAGAGCTTGATTGATAAGAAAGAAACGCAAACAAAGATGAATGAATTTTTTTATGGATTGTTGACCATTGCCTTTTCAATGCAACTACTTTAAGAAATGCAGAAAAAACTGTTAGAAACCATGGTCCAAGCCAGTGATTTATTCTAGTAGTTGGTCTCTAATTAAAACAAAAGCTAGACTGCATCTCGCTTAACATCAGGTACGAATACGATTGTGGTCAAATACCTGCCTTATTCTTAATTAAAAAAACACTTGCATCAAAACTATCTGCTACATTAGTTTGGTTAGCCAATCTGAACAATTGATCGTCTTGTACCTGTACAGCACATAATTACAATAAATCTACTTAATTTGTTACGAGTTATTTCCGGTTAAAATTTTTAGTTATAATTTTATTTTTAGTATAATAAATCATGATTACAATAATTGCATGACATATCCATGCTTATAAGGACGCGTTATCGCGCGTTATACGCGCTGTATGCTCAATATCAGTATTTACCAGTATTTTTCAAGAAGGGCTTACTCGGGAACCAAATGATCCTGCAACCAAGCTTCCACTACAACTCTGTCTAAGCTTCAAGGGGTGTTCTCATCATCTCAGCTATAAGACGTCCACTGCAGAACATAGGCCTTTCCTAATTCAACCAATCCACGGGGTCTCAAAAGTGATAAATTCCACTACTGGTCTGGTCTTAAAGACCCGAATGCTTGAGAAACCCTGGTGGAAAGTATTCATTTCATTCATGCCGGTCATTTTCAAGGCGAGAGTGAATAGACCAGGGGTGGCCAACTTGATTAGACATAGGATCTACTGTTTACTAACGAAACCCTGGGCGATCTACCACTTACATACTTCTTGAAATCTTAAATGTAACAGCATAGTTTAGTACACAATCATGTAGTATTTTTTGCTTTGCCACGATCGACTGTACTAATCGACCGGTTGGCCACCCCTGGAATAGACACTTACAGGACAGATATGTACCATCTTAGTCTGCATCTCACTTAGCATCAGGTGCGATTGCGGTCAAATACCTACCTTGTCTTGCATAAAAAAAATTCTCAAACTTTCCAGGGGACGAGGAGTGCGTGGGGTCTACTCAAAACTGATAAACTCGGTGCAGTCCTGTCAGTCCTCAAATCATTGATTAAAAATCTAGTCCTGTTGTCTCCCCTAGCCAGGGGGGACAACAGGATTTCGAAATCCTGTTGGCTCCCCCAGGGGGCCAAGCAGGGGAGACAACAGGACTGCACCATAAACTCAGCTTGTGGTCTTTAAGACCATAATGCTTTTGAAACTCTGGTTTAAAGTATTCTCGAACGTTCCAGGGGACGAGGAGTGCGTCGCGGCGAGCGGCGGCGGCGACCCGGCGGTGCTGGCGGTGGGGCCGGCGCGGCGGCCGCTCACCTACACGCGGGAGCAGCTGCTGCGGCTGCGGAACTCGCCGCTCGTCAAGGCCGGCCTCGAGACCGCCTTCGCCGGCTGCGAGGCGCTGGCGCTGTGAGTCTCCCTCACTCAAGTAGTCAGTAGGATTGGTTCCGGAAGCGATGAGGTGGCCGCTGACTACACGCGGGAGCAGCTGCTGCGGCTGCGGAACTCGCCGCTCGTCAAGGCCGGCCTCGAGACCGCCTTCGCCGGCTGCGAGGCGCTGGCGCTGTGAGTCCCCCTCACTCAAGTAGCCAGTAGGATTGGTTCCTTAAGCGATGAGGCGGCCGCTCACCTACAGGCGGCAGCAGCGGCGGCCGCTGACTACACGCGGGAGCAGCTGCTGCGGCTGCGGAACTCGCCGCTCGTCAAGGCCGGCCTCGAGACCGCCTTCGCCGGCTGCGAGGCGCTGGCGCTGTGAGTCCCCCTCATCCAAATAGCCAGTGTAGCCAGTAGGATTGGTTCCAGAAGTGACCAGGCGGCAGCAGATCTTCTGCGTCTGCGCAACACGGTGCCAGAGAAAAGGCGATCGGTACCTTCGAACCGCCGCTCATAAAGAGGGATTTGACCCTCTAGAGTCTTGTCTACCGTCACTCATGTAGCCATTAGGATTCGTTCCGGAAGCGACGAGTAGGCCGCTGAGCAACACGCGGGAGGAACTTCTGCGTCTGCGGTCTCGGTCCAAGAGAAACGCGATCCTTACCTTCGAATCGCCGCTCGTAAAGAGGGACTCGAATCCTCTTATTTTTCTACCTCCGCATTATCAGCTAATAGGACTTAACAATTCATTTAGGCAGTAGGATTAATCCTGGAGAGAAGTCGATCCTTACCTTGGAACCTTTTCTGTGATTCTGCTACTGACAATAGGGTTACTTGAATTTTTTGAGCAACTGCTTAGCACTGGCCCTTATTGCTCCGCCGATGTGATGACAGGGTTGATTTAAAAAAGATTACTTTGTTATCCAATATCCTCTATACCGGAACCGATACAAAAGCTGATACTTTGCGGTTGACACAATAGACGTCCACGTGCTTGCAAACGATTGTTCAATTGTGAATCTATTAAAATGAGAATGCTACGCATCCTAATGCCTGTATGTGCTTTTGTATGAGGTGATTGTATTGTGCCCATTGTTGCAGCGTGCTGAAGAGACGAGCCGACTCGCCCAACGAGGAGGACAAGGGAGCTAGGGGGGATGCACCAAATGAGAACCATAAGGTATTGACCATAGAGTCCATTTTTGAAAACTAGACTATTGTTTTTAGGGTCAAGTTGTTTTGCAAACATAGGTACCTTTTTGGTGGTGATGATTTTATTTCAAATTTATAAATGGATAGATATTCAAGATGTATAATGTCAAATTGACTTCTTTAATATGACCCTTTTGTTTTCCTATAGGTAAATAGTTACATTGACATTGTTACAAATGAATTTTTATCATCTTGCCAGCCTGTTCACAGTGGTTATAAGATTATTTTATCCTTCACAATGATTATCATCAATTTATAAAACTTACTGTGTATGTGTCAAATAAAAGTACTTGCACTCGCATGGATTACCCTGTGAAAATTACCCACAAAATGACTGTGTCATATGTCATTATAGCCAATGAATAAGGAATTTACTAGTTTATTTCAATGAGAAATGTATTAGTATTGAATAATACTTTTATTTTACAGAGCAACACATGCGTTTATTTTATCTCTAAGAATATTATATTATATTAATTTCATTTTCCATCTTCTTTTCATGATATCCTTATCTTTCTTCTGTAAACTTCACTCTTTACAGCCTTTTTAAATTAACGATTTGTTCGGTGATTCGAGTTCGCTCAGACTCCGCGACATCGACCGTAACATTGCTGTGATTATTTTAATAATTATTTAATTGTTTGCAACATGTTAAGGCCGGGTAGCAGAGAAAATGGCGAAAATGAAATTTTCATTTTTCATTTTTGAGGTACTAAACAGTAAAATTAAAGGCTAAGATTTTTATTGGGCATAGTTGAGGATATTTTCGGCGCTTACGGAGGACGGACGCGTGTCAGTTTTTTGGCCGTGACAGTTCGCGATTTGTCAATATTTTTGACAATGATGACTTTGATGAGTCACAGTATAATAATATCAGTGTTACTGGAGAAAGCTTAAATTTTTGATAATTAAAAATTATCAATTTTGTCTACCTATTGAAATTTAAATCGTTCGCATCCTTTTAAACGAAGACTCTACTCATGATACATAGTACATTCCTCAATATGAGACAAAACCAATGAGTTAAAATTACTCTTTAGAAGAGCACACTGACACAAATAAATAATAAAAAATACTGTCTAAAGTCTGTAGCTAAAGGTCTAAGCTGTAAGATAGAAGAATCTTCTAGCCAAAAAGATAGCAGATGCAGCAGATGTCAACGGATTTAAAACTGGAGTTCATATTATGACTCCTTGTAGACTTGAGTCTCTAGAGCGTCCCTTCCTCCACCATGCGTAAGAATTTTCACAAAAATACTGTCTAAGGTCTGTAGCTAAAGGTCTAAGCTGCAAGATAGAAGAATCTTCTAGCCAAAAAGATGGCAGATGCAGCAGATGTCAACGGATTTAAAACTGGAGTTCATGTGACTCCTTGTAGACTTGAGTGTCTAGAGCGTCCCTTCCTCCGCCATGCGTAAGAATTTTCACAAAAATGCTGTCTAAGGTCTGTAGCTAAAGGTCTAAGCCGTAAGATAGAAGAATCTTATAGCCAAAAACGGATATCAACGGATTTAAAACTGGAGTTCATGTGTATCCTTGTAGTTTTGAGTTTCTAGAGCAGTGGTTCTTAACCTTTAAGTCATGAGGGACCATTTTACCAAATTTCTGTCTTGTCAGGGACCACCTCATAATCGGTCAAAACCAGTTTGACTGCAAAAATCAGTTAAAAGTGGTTTTGACCAAGGTGTGCAACAGTGGCGGCGTAGCATGGCTTGGCACCCGGGGCGGTCATCCCCCCCCCCCTCCTTTATATATAGCTCGGGGCTATGGCACCCCAGAATGGTCAGGTCTGGTGCCCCCCAGGATTTTTGGGTTACCGACGCAGATGCGCCAGTGAGTACTAATCTGCGCGACTTTTGTCACCCCCTGATGCCTGGCACCCGGGGCGGACCGCCCCCACCGCCCCCCCCTTACGCCGCTACTNCCGCTGTCCGCTGCGCACGCCGCGCACGCCGCGCCGCCCGCCAAGCCTGATACGGGTGAGTCTTACTAGCGCCCCCTGCAGTCGCCATAAAGTGTCCCTTCGTCACCAGTGCGCTGCGCGCGCACGCGATCTAGTTCCGCGCTGTTCGCTGCGCACGCGGCGCCGCCTGCCAAGCCCGATACGGGTGAGTGTCTTGCTTAAGCCCCCTGCTGTCGCCTAAAAGTGTCCCTTCATCACTTAGCTAGGGCCAGTGCTGCAGATTTCCGCGCGAACCAAGCCGGCGGACTCCCCACTGTCTGCTGCGCACGCGGCGCCGCCCGCGAAGCCCGATACGGGTAAGTGTCTTACTAGAGAGCCTCGCTTCGTCTCTTAGCTAGTGAGTGTGCTCCACATTGCCCCTGCCCCTCCTAGAAGTGTCCTTTCGTCGCGAGTGCGCTGCGAGCGCGCGCGATCTGGTTCCGCGCTGTCAGCTGCGCACGCGGCGCTTCCCACGAATTGCTACCAGGGTAAGTGTCTTACTAGCGCCCCCTGCTGCCGCTTAGAGACTAGTCCCTTCGTAGCTTCGCTAGGCAAGGGTGAGTGCTGCACATTGCTGCGCGCACGTGACTAGATTCTCCTGTCATCTGCGCACACGCCGCCTCCCGCTAAGCTTGTACAGTGTCTTACTAGAGCGCTCCTGCTGCCGCCTAGAGACAAGCCTCTTTGTCACCAAGCTAGGACTCTCTGTTGTCAACTGCGCACGCGGCGTTTCTTACCAAGCCCGACCCAGGTAAGTGTCTTACTAAAAAAGCGCCCCTGCTGCCTCCTAGGGACAAGCCTCTTCTCCACCAAGCTAGGGCTCTCTAGGCGGGGCGTGCTGTCCCCGCAGCGGCGCTCCTTCACGTCGGGCTGCGGCGCGCCCGCCGCCGCCGCGCCCGCCGCGCCGCCGCACCTCGCCGCGCGCACGCGACCTGACTCCCCGCTGTCTGCTGCGCACGCCGCGCACGCCGCGCCGCCCGCCAAGCCTGATGCGGGTGAGTCTTACTAGCGCTCCCTGCTGTATCCTAGAGGCGAGACCCTTCAACACTTAGCTAGGGCCAGGTTGCTGCAGAATGCCGCGCGCACGCGACTTGATTCCCCGCTGTTTGCTGCGCACGCCGCGCCGCCCGCCAAGCCTGATACGGGTGAGTCCCCTGCTGTCGCCTAAAAGTGTCCCTTAGCCTCTAGTGTCTAGAATAGAGTTCCGCCGTCTCCAAGCTAGGGCGAGTGTGCTGCAGAAAGCCGCGCGCACTTGACTTGATTCCTAGCTGTCAGTTGCGCACGCGGCGCCGCCTGCCAAGCCCGACACGGGTGAGTGTCTTGCTGGAGCCCCCTGCTGTCGCCTAAAAGTGTTCCTTCATCACTTAGCTAGGGCCAGTGTGCTGCAGAATGCCGCGCGCACGCGACCTTTCCCCCCTGACTCTCCTAGAAGTGTCCCTTCGTCGCGAGTGCGCTGCGCGCGCACGCAATCTAGTTCCCCGCTGTTATATGCGCACGCGGCGCCGCCCGCGAAGCCCGATACGGGTGAGTATCTTACTAGAGAGCCTCGCTTCGTCTCTTAGCTAGTGAGTGTGCTCCACATTGCCCCTGCCCCTCCTAGAAGTGTCCTTTCGTCGCGAGTGCGCTGCGAGCGCGCGCGATCTGGTTCCGCGCTGTCAGCTGCGCACGCGGCGCTTCCCACGAATTGCTACCAGGGTAAGTGTCTTACTAGCGCCCCCTGCTGCCGCTTAGAGACTTGTTCCTTCGTCGCTTCGCTAGGCAAGGGTGAGTGTGCTGTACAGATTGCCGAGCGCATGCGACTTAATTTCTCGCTGTCAGCTGCGCACGCGGCGCTTCCGACCTAGCCTGACACGGGTGAGTGTCTTAAAGCGCCCTCTGCTGTCAGCTAGAGACGAGTCTCTTCATCACCAAGCTAGAGTGAGATCGCCGCGCCTAAATGATAAGTAAACATGGCCTTCAGAAATAATCAGAATATTATTGTTCTGATTATTTCGCTATTGCATGTACATAATCGAGGCCTATATTATAGCTGGCAGATACAGGTGGTGCATGCGTTAAGAATAAACATGCACTGTATATTGCTGCCTACATATTTATTATACTTTAACATAAATCCTTATAAAACTAACGCGAATGCACAAAGCGCCCGCTCCGGACTTGTGTATGGAAACGCGTCCGCGACATTGCGCTACACATTCTTTTTTTCATACAAACCCGCGTGCGGGTTTCCGCGCGAGTTTTATCGCAGGCCCTTAGAGCTTAAGACCCGTATGAATCAAAATTAATACTCGAAGTTAGTAGACAAATAAACATAATTTTTAAATACGTGTATTGTCGTAGGTCGCCGCATAGGATCCGGCCGCATCATGGTGCGCGACGTGCCGGCCAGCGGTTGGGAAGACAACGAGTATCGCGACCGCGTGGCCGAGCCCTACCGCCCGCCGCGCGACCGCGACAACCGCGCCAATGGAGACAGGTACAGTAGTACCAGGCTGTGGCGACATCTATCGACACGCCACTACAGTCACCTACCAATAAATAGCGCTGATACTTATCTTACTACAATCCTGAATCGCGGTATCAAAGTACTCCGCTCTAAGTANCCTTTGTGAAACATAAAATATGGTCGACAATTGTAAGCCACTGTTAGAGTTTCCCAGGCCTGCTTCGTCAACTCGATATTTTAGAGAGGATAATAATATGCTTGTCTTCAATAATAGGCCTTTCTCTTATTAAGCTACAATCAGCAGCTCTCTTTCGGAAGAAGAAAACGGCAGCTTTTTTATCTGAAAAATAATGATTGAAACATGATTTTCACTATTATTATTAATCGAAATATTCATACTAACCTGATAGTTGTAGTTTTATCCATATTTATTTATATTATTTAATTCACAAATCCACAAAATAAAGACACTTATAAACCGTTGCACCGTTTGAATGACAGGAATGTCATGTCAGTTAGCGGAGTGAAGTGCGTAACATAAGCGAACCAATCACAGAACTCTATTCAACACTCTGATTTTGCATAGTCAAGGGTCGTTTAAGTATTGTTTATGAATTGAAAGGCTTGTCATATGGAACGCATTGAGAAATATCTCATTTCGCATAGCGTTGCTGCTTTGCATAGGTAAGTATCGTTTGTGAATACGGGTGTTGCACTCGCATGGATTACCCTGTGAAAATTACCCACAAAATGACTGTGTCATATGTCATTATAGCCAATGAATAAGGAATTTACTAGTTTATTTCAATGAGAAATGTATTAGTATTGAATAATACTTTTATTTTACAGAGCAACACATGCGTTTATTTTATCTCTAAGAAAGAGTACATATTATATTAATTTCATTTTCCATCTTTTTTTCATGATATCCTTATTTTTCTTCTGTAAACTTCACTCTTTACAGCCTTTTTAAATTAACGATTTGTTCGGTGATTCGAGTTCGCTCAGACTCCGCGACATCGACCGTAACATTGCTGTGATTATTTTAATAATTATTTAATTGTTTGCAACATGTTAACCAAAATAATCGTGTACAGGCCCGCCTTCGCCAAAGCGAGATAAGAATCAACACTGGTGGTTTATTGTAATAAATAATGTATTTTGCGTTTTGGAATAGCATTTTGGTTTTCAAAGGAGACAAAGTTAAAAGAGTAATATCTCTCAGGGTGTGTACGGTCGCGAGCGGGAGCGCCGTTCAGCGGACCCTCGCGAGCGGGTCCGCAAGGAGGGCTCGCCGGGCGGAGGCATCGTGCTGTCCCCGCAGCGGCGCTCCTTCACGTCGGGCTGCGGCGCGCCCGCCGCCGCCGCGCCCGCCGCGCCGCCGCACCTCGCCGCGCGCACGCGACCTGACTCCCCGCTGTCTGCTGCGCACGCCGCGCACGCCGCGCACGCCGCGCCGCCCGCCAAGCCTGATGCGGGTGAGTCCCCCTGCTGTCGCCTAAAATTGTCCCTTCATCACTTAGCTAGGGCCAGTGTGCTGCAGAATGCCGCGCGCACGCGACCTTTCCCCCCTGACTCTCCTAGAAGTGTCCCTTCGGTGCGAGTGCGCTGCGCGCGCACGCAATCTAGTTCCCCGCTGTTATCTGCGCACGCGCCGCCTGTGAAGCCCGATACGGGTGAGTGTCTCACTAGAAAGTTCCTGATGCCTAGAGGAGAGTCCCTTCATCACTTAGTTAGGGCCAGTGTGCTGCAGAATGCCGCGCGCTCCAGGCCGGCGGACTCCCTACTGTTGTTAGCTGCGCATGCGCCGCCTGCGAAGCCCGATACAGGTGAGTGTCTTACTAGAGCGCCCCTCCCCTCCTAGAAGTGTCCCTTCGTTGCGAGTGCGCTGTCAGCTGCGCACGCCGCGCCGCCCGCCAAGCCTGATACGGGTGAGTGTGTTACTAGAAAGCCTCTGGTGTCTAGAGGCGAGTCTCGCAGTCTCCAAGCTAGGGCGAGTGTGCTGCACATTGCCCCTGCCCCTCCTAGAAGTGTCCCTTCGTTGCGAGAGCGCTACGCGCGCACGCGATCTGATTCCCCGCTGACCGATGCGCACGCGGCGCCTCCAGCCCGATACGGGTAAGTGTCTTACTAGCGCCCCCTGCTGTCGCCTTAAAGTTTCCCTTCGTCGCGAGAGCGCTGCGCGCGCACGCGATCGGTTCCCTGCTGTCAGCTGCGCACGCGGCGCTTCCCACCAAGTGCTTCCAGGGTAGGTGTCTTACTAGCGTTCCCTGCTGCCGGTTAGAGACTTGTCCTCCCTTCGTCGCTTCGCTAAGCAAGGGAGAGTGCTGCACATTGCTGCGCACACGTGACTAGATTCTCTGTCATTTGCGTACGCGCCGCCTCCCATTGAGCCTGTACAGGGTGTCTTACCACAGCGCTTGCCGCCGCCTAGAGACAAGCCTCTTCTCCACCAAGCTAGGGCTCTCTAGGCGGGCGCCGTGCTGTCCCCGCAGCGGCGCTCCTTCACGTCGGGCTGCGGCGCGCCCGCCGCCGCCGCGCCCGCCGCGCCGCCGCACCTCGCCGCGCGCACGCGCCCTGACTCCCCNCCCGCCGCCGCCGCGCCCGCCGCGCCGCCGCACCTCGCCGCGCGCACGCGCCCTGACTCCCCGCTGTCCGCTGCGCACGCCGCGCACGCCGCGCCGCCCGCCAAGCCCGATGCGGGTGAGTCCCCTGCTGTCGCCTAAAATAGTCCCTTAGCCTCTAGTGTCTAGAAGAGAGTTCCGCCGTCTCCAAGCTAAGGCGAGTGTGCTGCAGAAAGCCGCGCGCACTTGACTTGATTCCTAGCTGTCAGTTGCGCACGCGCCGCTGTCCGCTGCGCACGCGGCGCCGCCTGCGAAGCCTGATACGGATGAGTGTGTTACTAGCGAGCCTCTGGTGTTTAGAGGCGAGTCTCGCTGTCTCCAAGCTAGAGTGAGGGTGCTTTACATTGCCACACACACCGACTTGATTCCCCGCTGTCTGCCGCGCATGCGGCGCTGCCTGCGAAGCCCGATACAGGTGAGTGTCTTACTAGAGCGCCCCTCCCCTCCTAGAAGTGTCGCTTCGTCGCAAGTGCGCTGCGCGCGCACGCGATCTGGTTCCGCGCTGTCAGCTGCGCACGCGGCGCTTCCCATCAAGCCCGACCAGGGTAAGTGTCTTACCAGCACTCCCTGCTGTCGCCTAGAGACGAGTCCCGCAGTCTTCAAGCTAGGATGAGTGTGCTGCACATTGATGGACGCACGCGACCTTTTCCTTGCTGTCAGTTGCGCACGCTGCGGTGGTAAGCACCACCAAGTGTTACCAGGGTAAGTGTCTTACTAGCGCTCCCTGCTGCCGCTTAGAGACTTGTCCCTTCGTCGCTTCGCTAGGCAAGGGTGTGTGCTGCCTGTACAAGGTAAGTGTCTTACTAGAGAGCTCCAGCCGCCAAGCCAGACACGGGTAAGTGTCTTACTAGCGCCCCTTCTGTTGCCAAGTTTTATCTCTGCGGGCATGGCGTCGTGCTGTCTTCACGACTTTGACATTGCATTTGATATAGTTATTTAGACACCCCGTGCCTTATTGAAACTCGGTCAGAGTGATTTTTCAGATCGTCATCATATCATCTACTTTTATGTAGCCTTAGCCGCTTTGTTACTACTGATCGCCACCAATGTGATAAGTATAACGTGTATTTTAACTTAAACATGGCCCTCAGAAATAATCAGAATAATATTATTTTGATTATTTCGCTATTGCATGTAAATTATCGAGGCCTACATTATAACTGGCAGATACAGGTGGTGCATGCGTTAAGAATAAACATGCACTGTATATTGCTGCCTACATACCTACATAAAATATAAATCTTTATTAGGGCCTACACTAAAACTTGCGTAGGTACGTAGTGAGTGCCCGTTTCAGACGTCTGATGCAAGCGCCCGCTTATTTTTATGCACGCAAATGCACACCCGCGGCGTGCTCACGTCCTGTAGCCTTATTCACGTAACAAAACTTCAACAACAACAAATCGCTGAGTTGCGATCCTATCGAGTAATCGTTCTATCGAAATGACCCTTGTGAATACGGATTTAGAATTGTTTTTCAATGGGACGACTTCTGAACATCAGCGAGATTTTGACTGTGTCAAAATACGTGAATTAGGCTAGTGGAAACGCGTCCGCGCTACACTGCGCTGCTCATACTATTTTTCAATATATCCCACGCGAGTTTGAGCGTAGGCCCTTAGAGGTTAAGACCCGTATGAATCAAAATTAATACTCGTAGACAAATAAACATGTTCTTAAATACGTGTATTGTCTTAGGTCGCCGCATAGGATCCGGCCGCATCATGGTGCGCGACGTGCCGGCCAGCGGTTGGGAAGACAACGAGTATCGTGACCGCGTGGCCGAGCCCTACCGCCCGCCGCGCGACCGCGACAACCGCGCCAATGGAGACAGGTACAGTAGTACCAGGCTGTGGCGACATCTATCGACACGCCACTACAGTCACCACTAGAGATGGGTAAGTGCTAATAATCCGATTAATAGCAATTGGCTAGTAACGGATTAAAAGCAGTTATTAGCCATAAATAGCCAATAATAGCCGATTTCAGATGGTAACCCTGCTATTAATGTTATACTAATGATTAAACATATCCCTTCATAGTTTACAAATTTAGCACTTGAAATTTGGAAGGGACGTAGCTTAGGTACCGTAGAGGTGCATTAAGAAAGGAATACCCGAAATTCCAACGGGCACGGGAATTAGCGGGAAAATCCTTTTGTATGAAAAATCTAAACCGCTTAAGTTAGACGCTTGAAATTTGGCATGCAGGTACCTTAGTAAACTTAAAGCTTAGTTACAAGAGGATATTGCAAAATTCTCACGGAAACGGGAGTTAGCGGGAAAAAAACATTTGTATGAAAAAATCTAAACCACGTAAGATAGACGCTTGAAATTTGGCATGCAGGTACCTTAGTAAAGTCAAAGCTAAGTTACAAGAGGATATTGCAAAATTCCCATGGGAACGGGAGTTAGCGGGAAAAAACACTTGTATAAAAAAATCTAAACTACGTAAGATAGACGCTTGAAATTTGGCATGCAGGTACCTTAGTAAACTCAAAGCTTAGTTACAAGAGGATATTGCAAAATTCCCACGGGAACGGGAGTTAGCGGGAAAAAACATTTGTATGAAAAAATCTAAACCGCGTAAGATAGATGTAGGGGCTAAAACGGGATCCACGCGTACGAAATCGCGGGCGGCCGCTAGTCTAAATATATAAAAGGAGAAACTGACTGACTTAGTGACATATCAACGCACAGCCTAAACGGCTAAACATATGCACTTGAAATTTGGAAGGGACGTAGCTTAGGTACCGTAGAGGTGCACTAAGAAAGGAATTCCCGAAATTCCTACGGGAATGGGAATTAGCGGGAAAATCCTTTGGTATGAAAAATCTAAACCGCTTAAGTTAGACGCTTGAAATGTGGCATGCAGGTACCTTAGTAAACTTAGTTTACTAATGTACCTACATGCCAAATTTCAAGCGTCTAACTTAAGCGGTTTAGATTTTTCATACAAAAGGATTTTCCCGCTAATTCCCGTTCCCTTGGGAATTTTGGTAATTCCTTTCTTAGTGCACCTCTACGGTATTTAAGCTTCGTCCCTTCCAAATTTCAAGTGCCTACGTTTAGCCGTTTAGGCTGTGTGTTGATCTGTCACTAAGTCAGTCAGTTTCTCCTTTTATTGTATAATATTTAGATTCTTTTTTAACTACAATGTCGTTTATATAAATTACATTGATGTTTTTTAGTTCTTTTTTGTTTCTTTGAGTAATATTTGATTTTAATATTGATTTGATTTTAAAGGTGGAAGAAAAAACGTAAGAAACTATTAATAGCAGGGTTAATAGCCAATGGATGGCTAATAATGGCTATTAATAGATAATAATCAGTTATTATCCAAACTAGCTGGCTACAAACCCATCTCTAGTCACCACCCAATAGATAGCGCGGATACCTATCTTACTACAATCCTGAATCGCGGTATCAAAGTACTCCGCTCTAAGTATACAGGGTGTTAGGTAAATGGGTATATGAGCCGACACTAGCCCATGTTAACATGGTCATATAAATGGTATGGTGAAGTCAGAAATTTAATATCATCATTTTAATTTTTTTAATTTTCATACAAAATAATTTTTATAAAATCCGATTTGTATGAAAATTAAAATAATTAAAATGAAGATATCAATTTTCTGACTTCACCATACCATTTATATGACTATGTTAACATGGGCTAGTGTCGGCTCATATACCCTTTTACCTAACACCCTGTATAGAAAACCGAGATGGTTGATAATTGGACTTTGGTCCCCGAGCACAACACCCGCTCGGAAGGAATTTTAGGAAGGGAAGGACCATAGCTTCCTTACTGTGGTATCCTCAAATCTCACAAGGCGTAGGGATTACTATCCGTTCGCTTTAAGTTTGCCGCTCGCTAGAGGCTGAAGATGTGATGACGCCTTCTTTAGTTGGGACTCCTCACTAATTCTCAACCGCATAGGGAACGCGGACGAATGCTTGAGGCAACCAGCCGTTTTAGTGGGTAGGCCCTGCCCTTCTTGCAGGGTAAGATCTGATACAATTTAATGTCTTTTCCTGGCGAAAAAAAATATGCACATCAGACGGATGTGCTCAACGTGTAAGATTTTAAAGTTTTTCTCTTCTACAGGTATGACCGTCGGTCGTTCAGCCGAGACTCCTACTCCTCTGACATCAAGAGGGAACGGGACGATCGATTCAACAACGAAAAGGGACGCGACAGGTTGGTTTCAATGGTTATCGCTATCTTCGTACTCAAAATTGTACTTGACACCATCAGTACAACCATTAAATAGAGCATTTAACACCATCAGTTGACGTACTTTATGCGCTATGAAAACGCAAAATTCATATAAATTTTTAGGGAAATGCAGGGACGATTTCTGTTCTAATGGTTCGTAACATTAGTGAAGTGTAACGAAGTTCATAATCCCTTATTTGTTTGTTTTAGAGAGGACAACCGTAGATCTGGTGGTCGCTTCTCTCAACGCCGATTTGAGAAGGAAGATGAACCCGAATGGTATGTATATTACTAATAAACTGTTACTAAAGCCCGGTCTGTGAGCACGTAGAATTTTGTCCAATGACCCCTAGCTACCCATCCTTATCGCTCGCGCGTAATTATATTGCTGTCGCGACTGTGCGACTGGCACCCGCAGTGAGTGTGCGAGCGCGATAGCAACATAATTACGCGCGAGCGATAAGGATGGGTAGCTTGGACTATAGAATATTATGTAGGGATGGTATAATTAATTTGTGTGTTTCCTTGACAATAGGTTTAGTGGAGGGCCGACATCTCAACACGACACGATCGAGCTGCGCGGTTTCGACGAACCGGTCAAGAAGAATGGTGCAACGAACAACAAAGAGACTGACGTAAGCATACACTAACTTTCCTCCTGACATTCGTTTGTGACCTCATTTTACATTATGTAGACCTCTTAGGCTTAGTTGCACCACCTAATTTTGACCGTATTTTGACGATAACCGGTGGTTTTTGTATGGAATTAGACACATTTTTGACGTTTGTCAAAGTTAAAGTAAGATGGTGCAACCCAGCCTTAGAGTCTGAATCTTAGATAGTAGATTTTATAAAAAAAATAGCTTAATATACTTTCAAAATTATACTAAGACTTACATAAGCACAATCTGGTAAAGGTCGCGGGAATAGCCTGGATGCGGGCAGCGCAGGACCTTTAATTGTGGAAAACCTTGGGGGAGGCCTTTGTCCAGCAGTCGCCGTCATTTGGCTGAAACGAACGAAGCACAATCATGTCTTTTTTAAAGTATAATAATATCTTGTTTTATACGAGTGTATTCAATATGTGTATCGTTCCAGAAATGGAACAACAGTGGCGGCGCGCGGTCGCCGGCGGCGGAGCGTTGGCGCGAGCCCTCGCCCGCACCGCCCGCGGAATCGCCCAACACTAGCAATGTGAGTTGATTTATTATTCAATTCAAGCATTTTCAGTTACTTTGCTTTGAAATGGCACTATACTATACAGTCACAATGAGGGCTATCGTTTTAGAACTTACCTGTCAATTGCTATTGACTTAGATAGATGGCGCCAACTGGTGAACGCTGAAGCGATAGGAGAACTATTCGATTTGCACTCACCAGGATGGCGCGACACTGGACAGTAAGGTCCTTTCACTTGCCAGTCGTGTCATAAGCCTCACTGTCAGTCTATAGCTACATCACTATTAGCAGAGTAAATACAAATAAGTAGGTTATCTTCATAGAAACGCACCGGGCGCGGTTTGTATGTGAGCGCGCCAATACGTATGCGGCGCGCACACACACACTGACAAAATTATGGTATTTTCTGTTTGTAATTATGCTTACTGCAATGTAAATAATCGTCTATCTATCAATCAGGACAAGGATTCCGGCGTGGAGTCGAAGGCGGAGGAGCCGGCGGCCAGCAACGAGCAGCCGGACTTCAACCTCGACGAGTTCCTCAAGTTCGACACCATACCTGACGTGCTCACGGTAACTAGAACAACAATTATATTCTTCAGATGGCACATCAAGTTTGACACTTCCGTGTCTTATTATATTATTAGTAGTTTGCTATTATAGATGACCCACGCTGAACTGTCCCGCCAAACTCAATGACAGGGGGGCGCTACCATCGTTCAACTTTATGGTTTCCAACATGGCAAAAATCGGAACCAGCGATTCGGTATTGACGGTGGCGCCCCGCTGTCAATGTCATCGATAGGACAGTTCAGTATTTTGGAACTATAAAATGTATGGTCATCCTGCTAATAGTATACATATCCAGATAAAAAAATATCTCAGCGCATAGTATATTTTATATTCTCAAGCCGCTATCTTATTTCAAAATCAAATCATTTTATTTAAGGACTAGTTTTTGCCCGTGGCTTCGCTCGCGTTAACTTTGAACCCGCTTGTCATCACCTTATAGTGCAAATTAATACTTTCCAAGCCTGTGTTTTTAATAACTATGTATCTGCGCAATCCATTTAGTTGAGCTGTGTTTTGCTAGATCAATCACGGTTGCCTCACACAAGATCCCTGTGTTATTTTATCGTTAGATAAAGTTGAATGTGACATTAATTCTATCTTATGTTGATATTGTAGAACGGCACCGGGGAGTCCGAGGGCGGCAGCCGCTTCAGCCGCTGGTTCCGCCGCGAAAGCCCCACTAACGACGCGCGCCACTACGAACGATTGCTGCACAACATGGTTGACGGTGAGTTTGTAACCTATACAATTTTTTTGTGCTCCTTTTGCGAGGTAATTTCTAAAACTGTGTATGTATTTACAGGTTATTCTAATAGGTTAATAAAAAAAATACTGATCGAAGAAACAGATTGCCAAAAATATTTTGTTGAAGTAATCTGTGGCGTTTTTATCTTTGATCGAAGTAACATTTTGTGGGAAATACTGAAGGTTTTATCACTTGACAGGCTGTATTTTTTTAAGTTCTACAGGCTTTGCCAAACAGTGCGCGTACCGCTAGCGCTCTGGTTTACAGTATGCTACCGGCACAATACGCCACAGGGCTGATTTTTTAATCGTCAGATATCTTTTAACTGAAGAATAAACTTGTCATTTTGACATATTTTCCATGCTGAAACTGTCAATGTGCCAAACTTATTCTTCAGTTAAAAGTTATCCGACGATTGAAAAATTAGCCCATAAGAGAATGTGGCGTAAGCTCTTTATCATCACGAGCTAGAAATGCATTCTGTTTGGCACTGAGTCTCAGTCCCATCTCGGAGATGGGCACTTTAATCATGAAGAATCCATCAACATCAATAAGTGTTATTTCCTATAGACTTGGACGAGCCTGTGCGACCTACGCCGGGCACGCCGAGCGCGGAAGCGCACGTGTTCGCGCCGATTTCGCCGCCCGCGCACCCGCGCCCGCCTTCCTTGCTGGACTTGTTGCGACAGGCCAACGCGCATATTGAACCGCACCAAGGTCAGTCACCTTACCTGCTGACGGTATGTATAGAGTAAATACAAATGAGTAGGTCATCTTCATAGAAACGCCCGAGCGCGGTTTGTATGTGAGCGCGCCAATACGTATGCGGCGCGCACGCACACACTGACAAAATTTAGCGTGGATTGGCGGTGAGCTGCGCTGAATTTTGTCAGTCATACAAACCGCGCTCGGTGCGTTTCTATGAAGATGACCTACTCATTTGTATTTACTCTGGTATGTAGTACATAACACTTGCAGCTGAACAAAACACTTGAACCGCCACCAAGGTCAGTCAGGTCGCTGCGACAGGCTAACGCGAATATTGAGCCGCACCAAGGTCAGTCACCTTACCTGCTGACGGTAGTTGCAGCTGTAGCAGTTAAAAGATCCGTAGTAACGTTTTCGTAGCAGTAAGAACGTCCGTAGCACGCTCCCACTTACTGCGTGGTAATGGGGTCTCATCTCGCCTTCCTTGCTGGACTTGTTGCGACAGGCCAGCGCGCATATTGAGCCGCATCAAGGTCAGTCACCTTGCCTACTGATGGTAGTTGCAGCTGTAGCAGTTAAACGATCCGTAGCAACATATTCGTAGCAGTAAGAACGTCCGTAGCACGCTCCCACTTACTAAGCCACTGCGTGGTAAGGGGGTCTCATCTCGCCTTCCCTGCTGGACTTGTTGCGACAGGCCAACGCGCTTATTGAGCCGCATCAAGGTCAGTCACCTTACCTGCTTACGGTATTTACAGCAATAGCGGTTAAAAGATCCGTAGCAATATGTTCGTAGCAGTGAGAGAGCCGCATCAAGGTCAGTCACCTTACCTACTGACGGTAGTTGCAGCTGTAGCAGTTAAAAGATCCGTAGCAATATGTTCGTAGCAGTGAGAGAGCCGCATCAAGGTCAGTCAACTTACCTACTGACGGTAGCATATAACACAGCTGTAGCCGTTCAAAGATTTGTAGCAACATGTTCATAGCACGCGTCAACGAGCATATTGAACACAAAGGTTAGTCACTATGCCTGCTAACTGGAGTACTTGCAGCTGTAGCGGATAAACATTTTTCATATTCGTAACAGTAAGTAAGGTTAGTCATTATACCTTACCTACTTCAGTCCTTGCAGCTGTAGCAGTTAAAAGATCCGTAGTAACGTTTTCGTAGCAGTAAGAACATTGGTAGCACATTTCTGAATGCTACGGCATATGCGAGACGCTTTTGTAAGGTCATGATAAGCGTAATAACTCTGTAGCAGTCAACGCTGTCATAGCAGAGAATGCTTGCGTAAATTATCCACCTGGTAACTTGAAATCTAATCCTAATTGATAGAACTACATCAGAATATCCCCGTATCAGTCACAACCACGAGTAGCTATAAAAATCCTCCTTCCATGCATTCCTGTAATCGTACCTTACTACAATGTCAACAGCTGTAGCAGTTGAAAGATTCCTAGCATTTCCTAGCTGCCCTTCGGACTGATATTTTCTCACAACCGACCTTTTTTTTTTCTAAACTATGTGTTATTTTCAGGCATGGGCGTGAACTCAGGCGTGGGCTCCAACGCGGGCAAGATGCAGAGCCTGGAAGAACTGGAAGCGCGTTTGAGGCCGCAGCACCCGCGCGCGCACCCGCCACCCGCCGCGCCCGCGCCCGCCGACCACGAGCTGGCGGCCTTCAAGCGCCTCGTGAGTAGATCTAAAGTCCGGTCGCCGAGCAGATAGAAATTCGTCCAATGACCCCAAGCTGCCCATCCTTATCGTTTGCGCGTAATTATATTGCTGTCGCGACTGTGCGACGGGCGCCCGCAGTGAGTGTGCGAGCTGGTTCTCAGCAGTTGACCTTGTAGAAGACTAGCGCCCGCGCCCGCCGACCACGAGCTGGCGGCCTTCAAGCGCCTCGTGAGTAGATCTAAAGTGCGGTCGCAGCAGATAGAAATTCGTACAATGACCCCAAGCTACCCATCCTTATCGCCCCCACCGCGCCCGCACCCGCCGACCACGATCTGGCGGCCTTCAAGCGCCTTGTGAGTAGACTGTACCATCCAAAGTCCGGTCGCAGCAAATAGAAATTCGTCCAACGACCCCAAGCTACCCATCCTTATCGCCCCCACCGCGCCCGCG
>NW_021137892.1:0-960 GCF_004193835.3 Ostrinia furnacalis | reverse complement strand
AATACTACCTGTCGCGCATCAGTGCCCCATGGCGTGTGATCCAGAACGCCTATGGAGCACACCGCATCTTCTGGCGCGCCTTCGGCCTCACAGAAGAACAGAAACCGGACCATCAGCCCTTCAGGTTTCGGCTTCAAGATTCGGCTGATCCACGTGACGAGTTTGTCGAGTACCTCGTTCAGTCGCAGCAGGCACCCGATTGGTCTGAAGTGCTCGGTATCCGTGCCCACACGAAGCGTGTGGAGTTCAACGCCGAGGCTGACCAGGCCTACCACTTCAGGCTGGTGGCCAATGTCAGCCGTCAGGTCACGCTGCCCAACGGCAAGACCAAGCGTGTGAGTGTCAACCGCCCCGCTGACATTGAACAATGGATGGCCCATCAGGGCCAGCGGCACGGCTTCGAGATCGTCTCGCTGATCTTTGAGAAACCAGAATGTGAAGCCCAGCAAAGCTTTCACAAAGGAACCGCGCACCTGGATGCTCCGAACAGGCCGAAGCACGAGTTTCAGCTCAACAAGACACGATTCGATGGGCAACTTGCGGTCAAGGATCCCGAACTCTTTCGCAACGCCATCATGTCCGGGATCGGCCCCAAGGCCGCTTTCGGCTTCGGCATGCTCTCAGTCTCACGCTGAGATGCCAGTGTGTCCCCACACGGGGGTGATTCGTAGGACTAGGTGCAGCCATTCTTTCCAAACTTTCATCCCTGCAAGGGGTTGCATCGTACGGAATGCTCATCGGAGCCTCAACCGCAAACAATCTCCGCATGGAGGTGATTCGTACGGATCGGCAGGTAAAGGCGCGTCGACACAATATCCGCCATAGAGCGGTTGATTCATGGGTAATGGTTCGCAAGAACTATGTTGGAAAAGATCCGTGCACAGGCATGGTTGATTCAAGGTCACGCTGGTCGACCTAGACGTCGTCCTCACATCCAAGCTCACGCTTGGTTGCTTCAAT
>NW_021137891.1:0-135690 GCF_004193835.3 Ostrinia furnacalis | reverse complement strand
CCCAAAAATCACCATTTTTGACTTAACTCCGTTTTCACTGGGGGTACAGATATCGTGTCTTTTCAGGACATTTAGAGATAAATTATTTAGCTCTACACGAAGTTCTGCCTGCACAGCATTACTACACTACTTTTTAAATACTTCAATTTATATCAGCAATATCAATTTTGTTATTTGTCAAGAATGAGATAGACTGGGTGTTAGCACTAAACAGCACAGCTATGCAATGTCATCAAATTACACGGAATTACATGGGAAGTTGGTTTTTCCAGCTTATTTGTAATTCCGGATGAAGCTCGTCATCACCTTCTACCTGATCATGACTTTCCATCAGGTGAGATGCAGGCCAAGAGCTTCCTCGTTGAAAAAAATATCATGTAGGTATTGTTTATTAAAATTTCATTTAAAAAAAGTACCCAATTATCTTATGTAAATAAAATCCGTAAACCAGAATGAATTATAGTATTCCCCTTCGGAAAATGTAGACCAAAAATCTTGTTGACACATTTAAAACTCACTTGGGCGTTAAAATGCTGCAACGATTTATTTGTGCTGGGAAATAAAACTGCTTTCCAAAGCCTTTTTAAACATTTTGTTTAACTTTTCTTGTAGAGTATAAAATTGAACTAGTGTTCCAATAGAATGCAGTTGAAAGTTCCAATGGTATTTACTTCCAATGTAGTTTTTTTTGACTGACTTTATAGTGATTTATTATTTGTTTGCGACCTTGACACTCCTTTAAAACTTAATACAATCGCGTTGCTATATTATAATGTTATACATGTGGATAAAATTTGGTATATTTTTTTATGCTTCGCTTTATGGCTGAACTCTCCAAAGGCGTCGTTTTAGAGAGCCGCCTTTTGAAAATATACAAGCTTCGATTTTATCATGACAAAGCTTTTTCTTTATAACAATTGTAGACCCTAATTCTACTCCATCCGACTCAATATTTCCCCAAAACACTACACCTTGTATCAGAACCTCATAATAACAAAACTTCTACTTACACTTGGAAACAAATAACCGGTAAATCCCGCCGTATTTCACATTTTGGGCACCGTAGCCCTGTCAGTTGCGTCAAATATTAATACCGGCGCGGGCGTTGGACGCACCTGTGATTTCGTATTATTAAGTTTAGGGAAACTTGTGTTGTTATTTTTTTCAAGCAAAAAAGAGCCGGAAAATTTGTTACCGGGCTTGACAGGTGCGGCATTACTGAGGCGTTTGTGAGAAAGCATTTGCATCTTTATTTGAAAAGGAATCGTGGGTCTAATATTTTAATTGCTAAAATGAATACATAAACGCTTAGCAGTTCCATAATCTTGATTTTTTTATTACTTATAGAGGCGAAGAATCTTGCTCGCATCTTTAAATAATTTGAGGCCAGCTTTCCTTATTTTAGATGCCTGACCTGGCACCTGACCTCTTTTTTAATTGTTCAGATAAAAGTAGGTAAAACAATTAGATAAAATTACTTATAATGCCAAACTTCGGTCTGTTCTGTGGTTCCAAGGTAGACTTATTAAAAAGAAAGAAAACAAATGCGCGAAACCAATTACCACCTTGCAATAATTTCAACCCTCGTCCGGTTATCGTTCCCGGATCGGGGCCCGCCCCCGGCCCTGGCTATTTTTCCAGCATCACGCCAATAAATTGTAAGTTTCCACCCGGGTGCACTGGCAGAAAGCGCGGGGTATTAGCGCGCAGTTATCGCGCCGTTCGGTACAGATCATCGGGGGCAGGTGTGCACCTAGGGGACACAGGGGCCCTCTGTGTTTCAAAATGATTGGCTGTAATTTCAATACAACTACGCAGCCAAATATTCATTGTCACTGCAACTGTAAGGTCAATAGGTCATGGTAAAACGTATCAAATTCTTCGTTAGCTGGATAGCGATAACTTTTTGGATAGTTAAGAAAAAATGGAGCTAATGAAGTACCTTTCAATACTCAATCGTTTATTGCGTAACCACATCAGTATTTTCACATTAGGTCTTACAATTTAGGCAGTTATACAATTTGGACCCTTTTCTAACTTCATTCTCTAGTTTTATTTTAAACATTCACTTCGTGTCTCGTTTCGCTTACTGTACAACAGCGGGCCCCAACCCAACCTAAGTCCGCCCCTGCCGTTTCCTTCCGCGTCGCCACCCTTTAATTTTTCCTCAAACTCGTCGGGCCCGTGAAAAATTCATTAGAAATCAGCCCGCCGTTTAATTAGTCACTCCGAGCACTCTTTGGGAGATTTTTTAATAAACTCATCCGAGAGGAAAATGTTTCTCGTGACCTATAATCAACTTATTTACGGTGTCTTTTTAAAAAGTTTTTTGAGTGACTTTTAATGGCGGTAATTTATGACGTTCATTTGTGTTTTAATTTGGCAGAGTTTTGAATGAATTAACGACGCTTCGTCAACCCTTGCGGAAAATTCACAAAAGACATAAACAAAGTTATTTGGATGTTAAATACTGGAAAATTTTGGAACAAACAATTCTACATCTAAAGTATTTAACTAGCTTAGAATCTAGATCCCATGTTACAACTTAAGTCTAGATTAGTTATTATTCACGTATTTCCCAACCAGTTAAACGGCTAATTTATATTAATAAAATATGTCAAGTGGACACATTTCCTAAGAAATTAAATCTTTACCCCCTTACTAATAAAACTTACACGCTCGTTGAACAGTGTTTTAAAGTGACGTTTAGTATGGAAATGTCATTTTAAAACAGTGTTCAACAACTGTGTAACTTTTTATTAGTAAGGGGGCTTATGTCCCTCCAGTATTTAGGTTCACATAACTTATTTCATGCTCACATAAACCTCAAATACTAATTACACACTAAAAATGCTAGCATCAAAAAGTCATTAGCGAGTCCTTTGTCCAGGTGTTATAGCGCATAAACACTACCCTCCACCTCCCCCCGTGGCCCCCTTGCCCCCTAGCTCCCTCCCTGTTCACTTAGAGCTGAAATACGACGCGCGAAAGACGGTGTAGTGCTTCAGTTATACGTGCTGCTGATACAATGAGCCCGAGATGAGCGGCTGAGTGCAAATAATTGTTGCGAAATGGTAAAACGTTTGTGCTGTGGAATAATCTATGGATTAGATCGGATGTTGTTACCTATAGATCATCTTAAGGTGCTTTAGAAAGCACGAAATGATCTTGACAAAAACGTATTCTAGCTAAACGGTTGCATGAAATCACGATAATTTATTTATTTATATTAGGGAAACAAACAATTTTGATATACAGACAAATAATCACACAAAAAATAGGACAGAAATCAGCAAATTTTCCACAGTTAAAATGAATAGATACAGAACAATTGATAAATATATTGTGTCTCGATTCGTTGGTTCTTAAATGTTTAGCAGTCATAAAATATCATTCGTAAAAATATGAAATTTTTGGATTTATCTACCTTTTTTTCCGTCTGGAAATGCTTTTGCGCATACCTACTGGCCGCCTACCTGATCTAATGTAATTTAAAAAAGGTTTTCAAATATGGGAATCTTGTCAAACTGATTCCTGAATGATCCCTAAGTAATTATGCTAATTCAATGAGCGCCACACACGGCCGTGTGTCAACAAATTAATCAACTAATCACACCGCTAATCAGACTATGTAATCAACTTTGGTTTAAACCACGACCCAAATGCGCTCAGTAAGTTCAATAAGTATACGTATGTGACGTTCTGAGTCATGTCACACAATGTTTTTATTACACATTGAATTTATGCATTGAGCTCACTTTCTATTGAATTTGCAAACTGATCTACGTCATGATGATTTTGGCAAAATAAGAATATTTGAGTTGAGCTTACGACGGTTGTATAAAAATGATATGAGAAATCAGTTCCTTGATTGATATGTTGCGAAGGTATTAGAAAGTATTTAATTTTAAGGTTTGATTTCAAGTTACATACCTAGTATCAACATTTATTATTTATTATGTACTGTGTAGACCAAATCCTTCATTTGTGGTTAGTGAGAGAGGGTCGTGCTCTTACGAGTATAGTGTGTTTTTCTCGTACAATGTAAAGCTACTGACCATGTTTTATACTGTGGCACCCATCGAATCCGTCGGTACGGGCCCAATTACAATGTGTACTCTGTCCGAAACAGCAACCCTTTCTGGCCGTTAGTGGTGGGAGGGTTAATGGAATATCCGTTAAATTAGTTCGGAGATAAAGATCATCAGTTGGAAAATGTTTGGGTTTGTTCTATCGGTGATTGTGAACTAAATGGACACGGGATAGTGTTGTGAAGGCGAACTGAGATTGATTTGTAGATAGTGAGGTACGGCAAAATCTAGTTTTATGTCAATCTTATCCATTATCAAAAATTATTATGTGTGCACTTCATGATTTGCATGTTTACTTCGCCTTCACGTAGTTCAAAAGTCTGAAGATCTTAGATTCAATTTCTGAGGTAGAAGTGATGTTTTATACCTAACACAGTTTTTTTATGTAAAAGCTGATCCTTAACTTGATATTTCGTGAGGTATTTTATTTCAATAAACTTTTCTCGGCCTCGAAGAGATCGGTTTCCAGCAAAACAAGTCTTATTGCTAAGTATATTTTCAGTAAATTCCTGTTTTATACGGCATACAAGGTGTAACATAATACAGATACTAAGTCACAAAATTAAATGTTTCTGTAGTTACTTAAATAGTGTTTCTATTATATTATTCAATGAATTGTGTTAGCATTTTGTAAACTGACCAAAAATAGAAACATTTTTAATCAGTACTATTACCATATCCGAAATATCCGATCAGTCCATCACTACCTCCCGTAATCAATCTAACTCAAGATCGCCGAAGACATCTAATTACATTTCTCTTGTAAAAGCGGCCAAACGCAAGTGCCAGGGCTGCTAGGGTTGCCAGCGTTCCGCAGAAAGGGTTATTATTTAATTAATAATCATCACGTCTAAGATATGCCTTTTTGTGCGCAATCAGACTGACGTTTAGGGCTATTGTTGAGTAATTGAGTTGGCATACCTTAAAATACTTCCTATAAAAGACGACAGTATAGGGAAGCGTACTGCTCCTATTTTTATAAAGAGGTCACAAAGACGTTTTAGTTATGTTGATGCCTTCGGCCGTAAGATGCGTTCAAAATATGGATTTTTTTTTATTCAAAACTATTCCGTTAGTGTCGCATGGGATAAGTCATTCAACATGCATAAAAAAGTATTTATCAAAATAATCCTAGCCTAAAATTAATATATGATAAATAAATAACTGAATTATCAAGATTATTAAGTGACTTCTAAAGTCTGACACAATAAGAATCATTACATAGGATAGAAGAAGATTGTTATTACGCACTGATTGCAGAATTCCATGAAAAAATTGTTTTAAACCTTGCACTTTCATTTTATTTCAGTAAAAAAGAGAGAAGTGCCAGTAAAAAAGAGTGAAATACATGCAGTATTTGAGATGCAGAATCTACCCATTTTGGTTCAGCACTTTTTCAGTAATAACCTGAGTACACTCACATATTCCCACATACAATAATAATTCCATATCCCAATCCAATCCCACAATTAAAACATAAGTGTTTTCCTTCCCACACGCGGGCTTCTCGCCGAACCTCACTCAATTAAGTGTATCGGTTAGTGATGTGAGCGTGCGCTAGTGATGTGCCCCCGGGGCGTTCGACGCAATTGTGTCCGACGATGTTTGGGCCGGAGTGCGGTCGCGTGGAACATGTAGTGGTGGGATGGACGCTTAGGGATTGATGTGTCGATAGATGATTGTATTTTTAGATGTTTTTTGCGGTAAAGAAATAATAATAATATGGAATAACTATCCGGCATAAGAGTTATTTATTTATAACTTTAGGACACACTCAAAACTCTGAATTTTGTTCTCAAATCACCACCTTTCATAATATTTAACAGTCATAATTTTGAGATATGTAGAGGTAACTTGTATTTCGAGCAAGCGAGGTTCCGCCTATTTAAAGCAGTGGACATCCTGTGCTGAAATAATGATGATGAATGTTTGTGTTAATCAGTAAATTTCAAAAAAGCTACAGAATAATCATTAGTGGATTATTCTGGAAGTGGCGCTAATTTAAATGATGTAGTTTCATTTAGGCAATGAAATGTAAAGACCTTTATCGATAACCTATTATATCCGAACTTAACCCCATCACTACACTACAAGAATCATGCCCAGTGGACCGCCGCCGACGGCTCGCCAAATTGATTTATACGTCCATATGAAAATTGCGTCTTGCCGACTAATATTGTATTAAGGATTACGGAACCCGCCTTTGATCTGAGACCCTCAGTTTGTTTAGGGCTAGCCTTTGACTGTGGCTCTGCCCGTGGAATAGTTATGGAAAATTGTAGAAGGTAAACTGTTCCCCGTAACTTAAGTACAGTTACGGGGAACAGTTTACCTTGGCTACTTTTACATAAATTATTACTTAGTTATAGTGATTGAGAAGAAGCAGCCAATTTTTTAATCAGTTTTGTGGTCTTACTGACTGAAAACTAACATGACTGGATGATGGAGGCATATAAGAAATTAAATAGGGCCTACTGTCAATAGATCAATAGAATGAAGGCCCAAAAACCAACAATACAATACCTGTCAACTTGTGAAATTGGTGGTTTGAAAGTTAGTACCTACTGACTACACGAAATTAAATAAATTCCTAGGTTACTTAGTTTTCTGCACGTTCACTTCGCTGTGTTCAAAGACGAGCTGTTCTAAGAAACACGTAAATATCAATCTGAACTTTACGTTTATAAGTATAACCTTTTACTTGGAAGTCACAGACGCTCATGTTTTTTGCAGTAAATTATGCGAAACTGATGCGTTCCTTACTTTAATTTATACAGTGTACCTACTCGAAAGTCCTTTGAGGATTCATATAATTTGACAGTCTTGTCATACTTACTATGAAAAATGCATTCACGTTTTGAATGTCAATTTGAACTAACCTCAAATACCTATAGATATTCAAATTCGGCTGGCCAAATATTCACAACTTTTTTGATACGGTTTATTTCAACCAAAGTTTCAAAACTCTACCCATTTACAGATCACAACAAAAGAACCAAACACGGCACAGTAACGTGCATTCCAATCTCTTAACCACTTGCTACCAGCACTTAGGCCGAAAATAGCCCGAAATGGTTAAACAATCGTGCGCACTTGAAACGTTTTATCTGATTGCCTTATGCAGCTACAGACGTCAAAACACACTTATTTATAGTTCTTGTAGAGCCACATTTGGAATAATTAAATTTTATCGGAGAGTCATTATGCTTGTAAACGAACGGGTTAAATTTTTAGTCTTGGAATTTATGAAGTTAATTAGGATGGATTAATGAATACTTAAGTAGACAATGGATTCTATCCAGTTTCATGTCGTGGATAGTTTCGATTTAAAATATTTACGAACCTTCATTTCTGGACTGAAAAGGTGACTTATCTTTAAATAAATGGCATGGTTTTTATGTGCCACTTTATGAACACGTAAAATCTTTGTCCACCAGATCTTTTCCATCTTAAAAAAATAGATAATAATATGACAAAACGAATACCGATACTGATGGCCGATGGGGCAGTAAGGTTCTGGAGTGGAAGTTACGTACCGGAAAGCATAGCGTAAGACGTCCACCCGCAAGGTGGACCGATGACCTCATAAAGGTAGCATGAAGGCAGTGGATGCAGGACGCCACCAACCGGCCATTGTGGAAATTATTGGCGGAGGCCTATGTTCAGCAGTGTATGTCCTATGACTGAAATAATGATGATGACGATGATGATGAATACGAATGCGATACAACAAACAATAATCAACCAATTTAATTTAAATTACTGTAAACTTAAATGTATTTGGTTCTTGCTCCCTTCCCCGGGATTTAAACCAACTGAAAATGTAGAATTGAGGGGTGTAGGTAACAATTTATGTTAGTTCTTGTTTCTTCCAACATTAGGTACACTAAAAATCATGGCAAGCAATACTATGTAATATATCTAGCACGCTATAAAATGGTTGTAATTTTTACCGCTCACTACTAGAGTGGCTATTCGGTAGTAAACGTGACTTACGAGCGCTCGATATAGATCGACCGTATTTCAGAATCGGACCCCGTTCGTGTGATTTAGCTGCATAATGGCGAGTCTGGGAAATTGGTGATAGTAAGGGCAACTTATTAAAAGTGAAAAAGTAATTCAAATTACAAAATTGTGTTTATTTATGTATTTAGTATAAGCAAATTGTGATTGCTTTTAATTGCTCGTTTGCCTTCTGTCACATAAAAAAAAATATATTCGAAGATGAACCCCAAAGGCTCATTTAATTTAAAAAAAAGTTTTAAGTTACACTGTTGCTAAATATCATAAGTTTCATATCAAGAAAAATTGCACGGCTGTGTTTTTTTTTTTAATATTTTACCATACAATCAAAGTCATTTACTTACTCAGTCTGTAACATAAAGTAATCTTTGATTTTCACTTCAGCATTCGCATACAAAACGCACCAAAAAGTTATCAATTCGTTTAAATGCGTCATAGTTTTGTGTAAATTACAACTAACGCTACTCATTACGAATGCAACAGTACTTACGTAATTTAGTATAATGTCTCTCCATGTAAGCCATATTTAGCTTTTAAGCTCGGAAAGTTCCGTGAAAAGTCGAATAGAAATGTTAAAAGTTCAACTGTCTGCCGCAAAAGAACTGCCGCTTGATGTGCATACTAATTTCTTGCGGGGTTTTAGTATTTGAAATCACGGGAAACTAGGTATTTTAGATACTTTCGTATCTGTTATTATTGTATTACTCATGTTTTATTGCACGAAAACAATAAAACAAATTGTTACTGAGTCGTAAACAATTTTCCTCATAACTTAAATCTGAAGTTTTCATGGAAAGATACATAAACTATGCCGCTATAAGCTCTGAAGCTCATAGAACTTTATTTACTTTATTTTGTTAAGTATTCACTATTTTCTATGACTTTTGTTCGAAAGCTATAGCAAAAAATTTACATTTCCATTTAATTTGTATTTTTTCACAAAATTGCTTCCAAACTATCTTTATAATCCTTACTTACATTGTTCCGCACTACGAAAACTGAATAAACTTTTAGAACCATCAAAAACCAAACCCATTTATCTAAAATAACATCGGAAATAATCATAACAAAAGTCTGAAACTGCAACCAAAACATACCCAATAAGTTAAACCGTTACTCGCAACCGAAAACAATTGCAACAATCACGTCCAAAAACGCGATTACACAATTTATTCAGCAAAAACTAACCCGCACGCACTGAAAACAAACCTCTGAAAAACGAAAACACGACTGCGTCGGCCGCTGCAGAGCGCCGTCCGCCAGTCGACCGACGGCGGGCGCGCGCTACGCCCGCGTCATGTGACCCTGCCAGCCGCCGCCATGACGGAGGGGGCGGCTCGGCTGCGGCCCGCGCCGCCCCGCAAGCCCGACTCGCTGGCGCTGGCCTGGCCGCGATGGGACGACCCGCCGCCGCCGGCGCCCGAGCCCACGCGCCCCGGCCCGTCCCCGCTCCGCGACGATTTCGGCGCCTTCAGCCCCTACACGCCGCCGCGGCCGCGCCGGCCGCACAGCGTGGTCGCGCCACGACCGCCTGTGGTCCAACCGCGCCGGCCGCACTCCATCTCCACCGTCGAGGATGACTGGCCCGCCGTGCCGCTCCTGCAGCCGGTGCCGCGCCGGCCGCGGCCCGTGTCCGCCACGATGGCCACGCTCCCGCGCGCCAACTACAGTTTACCGTCCTCGCAAAGTGATTACCAGTTGCAAAGACCTGCGATCATGACGAACGGCTACGGCGCCGTGCCGCCGTCCACCTCCCGCCGGCTGTCGCTGCCCGGCGGGCCGCAGAACCCGCCCAAGACCTCCGCCACCTTCCACGGGCTGTCGAACCTGATGGGGCCGCACGTGTCGCTGGGCACGCCGGGCACGCCCAGCACGCCGGCCGCCGTGCGCGAGGCCGTCCGGCACCTGCTGCAGCAGCCCCGGAACGGCTTCCCGATCATGGACCACAAGCTGTCCCTCTTCATCGAGATCCTGGACGCTCAAGAGAGATTCTCACAGGTGGGCGCTCCGAAGCAGGTGTTTATAATTTTCTAAAGTGCTCAATTTGATGAATTCGTGTTGTTCTGAAGGATAATGCAAATAGCTTGTGTTCACTTCCGAAGTATCAACTTCGCGAGGTTCAATCATGTTTCTTGCTCAAATTCATAATGTTTACAAAGGTCTTATTCAATAATCTCCCCGAGTGGGATATTTCATCCGGTGATGGAGTAAGTTTGACAAAACGTCGCAAACGAAGGATTTTGTTTTAATCCGCTTAAAAGTGTAAAACTTTTCTCTCGGATTCTTTGCTTTAACTTGGCGTTAGTATTAGAAACTTGAACTTGAAATATGAATTGTGAATCTCGCGTTTTAAAATTGAAATAATTTAATTCATTTCAGCTTCACACTGCTGAATTAACAAACTAGTGTTTTATATAGCTTTTCGGCGTAATTTTGAACAAAAGCTTTGAAAATAATCTTGCTTCAGAACAAACTTTTGACTTTATTATCATTAGATCTTAGAATTTCACTTGATGAATTTCGACTCCATTAAGTTTCATGCTTTGCTTTATTATCTCAAAGTGTTATGCTAATATTGTTTCATGGAACAAGAAATTCTCTGTTATTCCGTAGCTTTAGTGATAGAACGCTGTGTACATTTTCACGTTATTTCCTTGGCACGTTTATAATCTATTCACAAAATTGCACAATAATATTTCATCACTCGTCTTTGGTATCAAAACTTTGGCACGAAGGCTACATTTGATAATTAATTTTCGCACAAAAGACTAAGCGGAGTGTTAATGATTCCCCATAAAGTTGGATAATGTTCGCAACTAGCTAAATAATGTCGCACTCTCGGCGCCGCCGTAATAAGTATCTCCAAAGTTGGCGCTATGTGTTTGTAAACTTAACTAGTTTTTAGTTTAGAGCCCAAATGACACATACTGGGATTTAGGGAAATTGTGTCTCTTTAGTTGAATATGTTCTCAAAGTAAGTTCATTGCCCCGACCTCTGTATAGTAGTACATAGTGTACTGTTTATTCAACAAAAACGTTAATTCAAGACTGAAATGATCTATTCTACGTACATGAAGTATGTGACACCATTCACATTACCTATTTGGGTAACTTACTCTTAAACTACAAGTTTAGTTGACGACCTATTTGTGTCGTTAACAATAATCTCCCAAAAAGCTTTGGAATCCGTGTGAAACTGACTCGTAAAGGTGAAACTCGTTTGAAACACAGAAGCATTCCTAGCCAAACCAATTTTAGTGTTTCGTGTTTACAGTGCGAATTGGTATTGGATTTGTATAATATTTGACAAGTATTTCGCCATTTAATTTCCGGGATATCGAAACTAACTTGTATACCTTTGTTTGTTTACATTACGTTACATAAGGATATGATTTCCATCTGAAACATTGAAATCAAAGATATTATTATTCCCATCAAATATTATTCGCATCACAAGTCTTAGTCGATTTTGCATCAACTTTAGTCTATTTTATTTGTTTCCAAGATTGCCAATTTCGTCTAACCCCGACTATATTTGAAGTTTTCAGCTAAGATAAAACATTTGATAGTTATTTTCGTTAACGATATTACATTCTCTACAACATCTCTTTTGAATTTTCGCAAACGATATAATCTTAATACTTGAGACGTGTGAAGAAAGTGGTATCAATCTTCTTTTGAATGATTTGTATCATGTCTGCTTGAATTGGGACTAGTTATCCGATCATTGAACTCTAGATATATAAAAACATTTTCATCTCACGATTATGTACGCATTAGGGAGTGTCAATGTTCTTTTGAAATATATGTATTACATAGAATGATTCTGAATAGAGTACTTAAGGGATACAGATAAACACGTCTTCGTTAGGAAAATTCTTTCCATGCGAACTCTAAACTGCTATTGGTTTTATTTTTATCCAGTAGGATGTGTGACTGCAATGTCCGTTGACACAAACTTATATTCATTTACCTAGTACGAGTAGGTGCTTATTTATTCTTGCCATGAAACCATTTTTGTGTATGGGGGTGTTTTTTGTGTAAGTCATATAAAATATGTGGTACAAAATCATTATCCTTTTCATTTTAAACTTTCTCAAAATCAAAAGTGCACAAGAATAACTTTGTATGGTTCAAAGACTGAAAGTGAACATGTGTAAGCAATCGCTGAAAGAATTTCATAATTTGAAACTTTCAGTCTGTAAAATCTCTACTTTGAAAAATTTCATCTCGCCATTTCCAAGCTCAACATACTTTCGATACAGGTACCAATTATGAGGTGAGCCCGGCCTCTCCTCCCATATTGTGAGCCGGCTTCTCTTGACCCCGTTTCCCCTCGCTTTTGTTTCGATATGAAAAATTACTGAAACACCGCGAAAAGTGTATACGTATTAGAATGATGATTATGTGAGGTTCGACTGAAGTTGCTTTGAGCGTGGTTTACTTTGTTAGATTGAGATTATTTTTAAATTGAGGTAGTTTAAAAGTGGATTAATCTAAATACATTTCTTTGATTCAGCTCTTTAAATAATATGGTATTTGTAACTTGATAAGAATATAACTGGTTCGTGTTGCAACCACATGATTTTCTTGGCTATGGGTTTATATCCCATTGTAACCAAAATTAATTTACATAGCTATAATATTATTATTACAAAACTTTAATAAACTTACACAATTTTAAAGGAATTATAAAGCGAGCTTGCTACAACGCTACGAAGTTCTCGTAGTCCGTATAGCGTAGTAAGCTACGAATCTACGCGCTACGACACTACGTGCCCCGTAGTAACTACTACGGCGTAGTCAGCAATCTTTTTCCTCATCTTTTCCCGCACATTAAAATGCTATATTTAATTTATTATTATTAGTCGAGCGATCCCTTTTTAGATTATTTTTAGTACAAATCCCCTACCAAATTAAAAATACACTAAATACTTACCAATAACATTAAAATGCAAAAGATAAGCTCTCGTTTTCGTTGCAAATGACAAAACATATTACCTTTAGTTTATTTTTTCGACATTACCTTATCTCGCCGCTATAGAAGAGAAGGAGAGCCATTTGAAAAGTATTTCTTTTTATCGTTATTCTTTCTAAACCTTCATATATTAGTGTTATTGCCCAAAATATTTTCCAAAAGAGATATAAAAAACAAAAGCACGCATTAAAGCGCACTCATACAACGTCTGTGAGTTATATAAGTTGTATAAGTAAGCTGGAGTTCAACAGCTTGTATAATTTATTTTATTACTTCGGGTTAGGCAAACGGAACTTGTTTATGGTTCGGAGATTGGGCAAATATTGGGGTTCATTCAGTAAGTTTTATCAAACTCGTTTTGTGATTGTGTAGTTGATTTTGTGATTATGATTTGGAATTTGTTTCTAAATCTGTTGGAAGTTTGATGCTTTTGATCGTTTTGAGCAGGGGTGAGAGAGATTACATAGGTTTTCTGGGTCATAAATCTTGTGAATGTTTTGTCATAGATAAAAAAAATATTTACACAAAACTGTATTTATCTCTTTTCAATGCAATGCAATAATTGCATTATTGCGTTTCTATTTAAACAAACTAGGTAACAATGTAGGTAAGGTTTACTTTCCTAATGCACATTATTTCTATCATTAAGATTTTTAGATGCACTGGTGTCAGTTATAAACAACCTGGCGTGCCTTTCGGAAAACCAAATAATTTATTCTAGAAATCCCAAGCAGAACAAAAGAAATCTCTATAATCGACAAATCAATTCAAGGGACCTTTGAATCACCGTCAAAAGCTTTGATAAAAAATACATACGGCTGAACATAGAACCTATTTTTTTTTAAGTCGGTTAATTACAAAAACGCACTATCGTATCGCATTAAGTTAAGCTTGCTAGGAAATAATGGCACACAGCACAGCCAGAGTCAACAGTAAGAAAAGAATGGCACATAGCACAGCCGAGTCAACATGTCGCGCCGTGTTTGTGCCTCTCGGAAAACAGTCTGCGTTGTGTCCCGCTGCAATTAGGGGTGGGAGGGTGTGATGGTATTTATTAGATTTCGCGGTCTTTACACTGTGCGATTGGGTAGTTGACAGCACCATTTAGTTATCATACTTTTTATTACCTCATTCTCAAAACGAAACTTCCTAATAGGTAGTACGTAAAATAAAATTGGTAGAGGTACTTATAGCAGCCGAAGTTAGGACGTCAATTTAATGCAACTAATAATCGAATCATACAGAAATTAATGGAAAGCGGGAAATTTAAATTAAAGGTAAATAATGTAATCAGTAGGTAAAAGGGTTATTTGTAGTAAAGACCGTGGCGTTTTCTCCCCCTGTTCTACTCTAACCCATTGTAGGTGAGATTTTTTATGACTGAATGCTTCTGGTTATAGGAAGATCAACTCTCATAAATTTTACTCCTAAACAGATAAGTTTTTTATAGTAAATGGCAGCATTTTACATATTTTTCAATAAAAAGTGCTAAATATTTTGATTTTATTCAAATGATCGGTTGCATTTCAAACCATACCATGTACTCGTACATTATCTACTAACTTACATCTGAAAAACACCTATCTCATAATTAATTGCTTTGCATCGTTCCTGCAATTGATCTTGCGGTGTAAAAGCCCCCAACGTCCTCACTAAAAGCACCGTCTTTTCTCTATTTTCTTCAGTTTTAAAGTCTCTCAGAAATTAGCGACTTGACGCCGACATACAGGTTCTGGGAGCTCTTTCTGGCCATTATCCAGACGTGGAGAGGATTCTGTGGTTTATAGCTTTGGGTATAAGGGTCAAATTGCGGGATAAGTTAAAGGGATGAACGTTGAAACAGCAGAAAAGTGTAAATGTTAGTCTAACTCAAACGACTGAACTGATTTTGACCGTACTTAAAACCACGCTCTTAACCCTTTTTAGTTTGTTGTGGAAGGTTTTATAAACAAGAAACATATTTTTGTAGCATACAAAACAGTAATAAAAACTATATTTATAAACCTGTTTTAAGACAAGTAAATACTTTCTATCTTTTTTTTTATTGGACAGGAGGCAAATGAGCAGACTCTATCTATCAAATTTTTTTGTCTTATTGTATATTATAATAAAGAACTTATAAGATTAAATAACTAAATTATTTAAAAATCTTTTTTTTTTTTTTTTATGTGACAGGAGTCAAACGAGCATACGGATCACCTGATGATTCAGACCTTGGCTTTAAAAATCCTAAATAATTATGTTTTTTTCCCTACACGACTTTTTAATTGATAAAGCATACTACTCAGTTAGCGAATTCCTCCTGGATAGATCCATTTTAAAGACATTATTCTACATGAATTGTTTGTTTGACCTTGTTATTATCAAATCTATGTGACAAATTGACATACTAATATGTAATATTAAATTCTATCTACTAAATTTGACATTGTTAATTATTATTGTGACATTTAATTTTTTTTTTGTATAATTTCTTAATTTCTTGAATCACGAAAAATTGATTCTGTTGCATGCCGATATGGTATGATGTAGCTGAACAATATAAATTTTTATGTGACCTATATGTACCTACATTATGCAATAAATGATTTTGATTTGATTTGATTGATTTGATTTTTTGGATGATGTTTAGGTAGGTACTCGTACTTAAAAATTTAATAGTAAAACAGTACCTCGGGTAGCCACCCCGAATTTAAGAAATCTTAACTTAAATCTATGGATCGATCTCCCCTGTATTTACCCGACTGCGCCTGAAGGAGGGTTATTTGTGACAAACTTTCGCATGAGCGAAGCCACGAGCAATCACTAGCTAACGTGGCAAAAGTTTCTTATAGTTAAGTGTCAAAGTTATGTCTGTTATGATTTTGTTACGGTCGTTTGCTATGTTATTGTTAACGGCGGGAGAGGTTTTATTGCTGTAAAGGATTATCCGGACATTTCATTAAAATAGTTGGGGACAGTTTCAAATAGGCTTATTGTGAAATATCACATTGTTAAAGAGTTTAATTATTTAATAGCATAACTTTTAATTAATGCTTACACATAAATATAACTTGTAAACTAGGTAGATATACTAGAACATCACTAGTGTCTAAGTTCTTTATAAAGCTCTGTAAACCCACTCATTTTTCTCCAAAGCGATTTTTCTCCGGTAACCAACAAAACAATTTAAAACTATCTCAACTAAACTCATTTGACAAACCGTGGCCCGGACCGAGTACATTAATTAGCATTAGGGGCATTTCACGCGAAGCGGACAGCGAAAATCAAGTCAGGTTTTGGATTTTGTTCATATTTAGATTAAATGTACTGCTATATGACCTGAATGGATGTGCATCATTATAATTTTTTTATGAAGCTTAGTTTATTTTTTATGAGCGTTCAAAAAATTGGTAAAATTTTAGGAAAAGATTTTTCAGAAGCTATTACTGCTATTATTACATTTGATTAAAAATAAACTAACTATTGGACTTTTGAGAATAAATAACTGTGTTTCTTACTGTTTACTACAAGTTTGAAATTTCTTATTTGTTCACATAGAAAACCGGAAGTAAAGTTTTAAAATCGAATTTTACAAAACTTCGGTATTTTTTAAATTTTTTATTTTTATTTTAAAATATACCTAGTAGTCTATAAATAACATGTGTAAAGTTGTAGAATGGAGTCTGTATTGGTTTTTGATTTAGACGCAGTACAGTGCGAGCGCGCCGCAATGAGCGCCATACTGGCTATCGACATTTGGCTACTGTATAAAAATTATTTGTTCGAAAATAACTGAAACGTTAATATTGTTGCATGCATACTCTTAAACAATTATAATTTTGACTCGGCGAACTTCGTACCGTCTAACAGACAATGATTGTTGGCATTGAGATGGTGCGTATTACGTCGCGGACTACCCACATCTTATTGAATAATACACTAAAAATATTATTCTTCTTTTTTAGGTAGTTGGTTAGCTACCTCCATATCAAATTTCATCAAAATCTGTCCAGCCGTTCTTGACTTATAAATCGTGTAACTAACACGACTTTGTTTTATGTATAAAACAAAGAACGGCTGATCAGATTTTAATGATATTTGGCATAGAGATAGCTGGCACCCTGGACTAACATATCCCGACTACCCAAAAAGAAGGGTAATGTTTTAAGAATATCATCCAATAAGTTGTGGGTGGTCTGCGACGTAATACCATCTCAATGCCAACAATCATTGTTTTTAGGCGGTACAAAGTTCGCCGAGTCAAAATTATAATTGTTTAAGAGTATGCATGCAACAATATTAACGTTTCAGTTATTTTCGAACAAATAATTTTTATACAGTAGCCAAATGTCGATAGCCAGTATGGCGCTCATTGCGGCGCGCTCGCACTGTACTGCGTCTAAATCAAAAACCAATACAGACTCCATTCTACAACTTTACACATGTTATTTATAGACTACTAGGTATATTTTAAAATAAAAATAAAAAATTTAAAAAATACCGAAGTTTTGTAAAATTCGATTTTAAAACTTTACTTCCGGTTTTCTATGTGAACAAATAAGAAATTTCAAATTTGTAGTAAACAGTAAGAAACACAGTTATTTATTCTCAAAAGTCCAATAGTTAGTTTATTTTTAATCAAATGTAATAATAGCAGTAATAGCCTCTGAAAAATCTGTTCCTAAAATTTTAGCAATTTTTTGAACGCTCATAAAAAATAAACTAAGCTTCATAAAAAAATTATAATGATGCACATCCATTCAGGTCATATAGCAGTACATTTAATCCAAATATGAACAAAATCCAAAACCTGACTTGATTTTCGCTGTCCGCTTCGCGTGAAATGCCCCATTAATTAAATGTCCCGGGCGAGCACCGAACCGCTGAAGCGATCTGTCATACAGATTTATAACGCTCTTTGTGAAAAAATCCACTGGAGTTTTTGCTAAGAATAAGGCTGAGGGTACACCATATGGGACCAGATGGAGTAGTTTTATGACAGTAACAGAAGGCACAGTAAATATCAATTTAGTAACGGAATATCAATAAGTAGTATTTGACGATGCAAAAAGTCCGTGGTATCCAAAGTAGCCAAAAAGTTGACAAACAATTTATTCCAATTTTCGCAAAGACGTGTTGCGAAGTTTTTGGCAACTTTGAGTGTCACGAACTATGTATTTGAAGCTGACTTTACAGAAAAGTACTGTCTTGCAAACAAAACGTTATTACAACTTGCAATTAAATTACTTAAAGTACTAACAATCAAATCTTTATTGGATACCGAATGAAGTAAATAGTGGTTATTTTTTAATTTTATATTATACATATTTTTTTTACTATTCTTTTTTTACTGTGGTTGATGCCAATGTTTCATGCTTCCTTAATCGCTCTCTTATAAGGATTTAGAAGCACGAACATGCTCTTATTTGAATCAAGCAAGTGTAACTGAAGCCTTACTTTCGTAGTTTGAAAAAACTGTCTGAACAATAGAGCTAGCAGTTGAGTACCATTAAACTGTATGAAAGCTTGAGATATGAAATTGTTAACTTGGAAATGCAAATTACTTTGTTTTCAGTAGTTTTGTCAAGATTTTAGTGTTCAGTTGAGCGTCGTGATAAGTTTTATTACTACACTTTCTCTTTTAAAAAATATTCGTACATTGATGTGAGTAGGTAGTTGGAATTACTGTTTGAGCAAATAAGTGACGTCATTAAACCGTATTAAATAAAAAGTTGGCGATTAATTGACGAACAACTACTCTATTCCACCCCCATACAGGTGGCATAAAAAGTAAACTTACATATTTCATACTTTACATTTTTACTTACAATTTTCGAAGTGTTACGGTAATATTACGAAGCTCTACGTTTCTATTTTCCTTTTTTCACAACTGTGATTCCTCTAAAATTAAATTCGTTCAATTCCTGGCAGTGTTAAAGTACACTAGCTTTAAAACTGGAAAATTGCGCCGTATATTTCGCCCGTTATTCGGCATTCTCGCCTTTTCAATATGAAATCGTATTAGTAGAATTGTGAAATAATATCTGTGGGTGCCCCCGGGGTTGGCACACGTGACTCCTGTTAAATATCGTGCTGTGTCCAGGATATCGGGATTGCCGCAGCGCTGCGACGAAGCGAAGTTACTTTTAACTGTAAAATACTGGAACTTTTTGACTTAGTGCCTTGTTTCTTGAACTTTAGAACATGTTGTGTGTCATGCACAGTTATTGAGACATACCTATGTATTTTTGTGGCATAATCGCACATATCACTACGTAAAGTACGGTGGTATTCATCTATATTTGTAAAAGCGAAAGGTCACTGATTGACTGACTGACTCACTCACTCATCACGAAATCTCAGAAACTACAAGTGCTAGGAGTCTCAAATTTTGCATAAGGGTGCCTTTTAGAACATAGGTGCTCACTAAGACGGGATTTTGCAAAATTCTACTCCTAAGGAGGTAAAACGGGATCCACGCGTACGATGTCTAGATGTCTATTAGAGTTTTATTTTTATAAGTTCTTGAAAGCGTTTTTTTAAAACTTGATAAAGTAAACATTTTTCTTAGTATTTTATCTTAGTTTTAGACTACACGTGCCACTTGTATCTTAAATCGAAAAAGGGAAGATTTTTACCAATAAAAATTGTGCGCCTGAATCTTTTTATAGACTAATGGCTCAATCAATTTTTCCTCCCGAGGTGTCGCTAAAATCTTCATCTTTCAAGCAACAGTGTTATTTTAATCATAGCACTCAAAGTATAATTCCTTATTTCTCTCTTTTGTATTAAAAACACTAAACAATGCAGGAATAAATACTCAAACACCCAGCCTATGAATTATAAACAACCTCGCTTCACCAGGGATGGAATCTCAACAGTCAAATATGGTATGCGATCGATTTTCCCGGAAATATGTTTAGAACCGTAATGAAACAGTTTAATGGTCCATAACGTTTTGCGCATTAATTGTTCTAAAATTAAACTACTTATTACCCGGATTTAGGTCGTACTACACATTGCAAGCTACGTGGTATACTCGTATAGGTTTTGATATGAGTGTGGTTGCGGGCTTCAATCCCATAGGGGAAGAATGTTAGTGCGGATGAACATGAAAATGTATCTACAAGTTAGTAGATAGGTAGTAGATATAGTTTTGCGCTATTAACGTAGGCATTAGGGCAACTCGTATGGAACAATTTATTTGATTTTGTTTATTTTTTATTATTAAAACTAAGTTTCTGCTGTCTTTCCCTAACACTATAATCCGGGCCCCTTTAAAGGCGAGAGTGATTAGGCACTTACAGAGCAGATATTTACCATCCTAGACTACTTAACATGAACGTAAAATTAACTTAACATAAAATTAACCTTCGAAAATTAACCGTCAAATACCTTTTTTTTCTGCATAATATTTTTTTCTGATAACTTTATTCTTTTCATGTCTCTTAATCTTTTTGCCCCATCGTACTAGAGCACTCCAGTGCTTAAAAAGAAACATTTAGCCAGTGCGAAGAAGCGCCGCAACAAAGTCATCCAGTCATCAATTAAAGATGAAGTATTTAGTAGCAGCTGCCAGAATTGATCAAATCTATTTTTAAACAGGCAACTTTTGCAAATCTAGCTTAATTCGGAAATAGGTAAAACACAACTCTAATAAAACTAGTCAGAAACATTATTCGCCCCAATTTATAACTCATTTACCGTCGGATTGGGAGGTCTGTTGACTCCGGCCCTCCGTTTGAGTTGGAGGGCCGGACCTACGGAAACGATTTGACTTTGAAACTGGACATTACATTACATTACAAGTTTGTCCATTTAACTGTAACTTGCATTATTCTATGAAACTGAATTATATTATGGTTCCTTGCTTCGATGGTGTTTTCTTTGGACTTCACTGTTGGGTATTGGCACCGTTTGACGGCTCCTTGACTTGATGGTTCGCCTACCGAATTTACAAGCCTCTGGTTTTGATCAAAAAGTAGATTATGTCATGTACTTAGTAGTTACATTATTTATGACCATTCCTAAATAAGTGATTTCTGGATTGGAATGGATAAGCTTGAAGAATACTTGAGTAGTTCAACTCGGTGACATTCGTGACACTAACCAAGACTGTGAAAGATTTCATATAGGTACTATTTTATACATAGGTATACTTAAACATGAATGATATTTTATAGTTTATGTTCTCAGAATTTTAGTAGAGCCCGATTTGAAAACTAAATAAAACCTCAACTTCAAGTTTAAAATGTATTTTCTTTTTTAGTTAAATAAGACAACAATGTTCCTGCACTCGTACGTACATCGATCAAACAATATGTTTCCTGTTCAAATTGCACAAAGCATTACTTCAAAGCCATTTCTAGAATTTGTGCCAATACACCTATGCTTTAAAGAAACCTATTTTCTGAGAGAAAAGGAACTCTATTTCTAGCGTCATTAGACGGTTTTGAGAAATATTTAATTCTGTTCTATTTAAGTCTGATTATAGAGCTTAAAAAAAGTGTTCAATTACACAGTCTTAGTCATTGTTAAGAAAGAATATTGTCTTAATAAAGTCATAAAATCTTTACCCAAAACTTAGTAATTATTTTTTTCTTTTTTTCCTAGCACTAATCTGCATTTATTTATATTCATAAAACACTGGATAAAAAAGATACTGCCCGCCGAACTCTACTACTAAAAGATCTAAATGACAAAAAGCCAATTTTCAATTACATTCGCATTTTTAAAACTCCAAAAATAACAATCCCTAATTATCATGATTGACGACTGGTTTTCCTTGATTAATGTGCTAACGTTTCGAAACAAAACACACATTATTTCGCATTTTTAGCGTATATTAATACGTATAGGCCCGCGTAATGATCCGTATAACAATTCTGCGCTCTCATCGCTTCGGACCAGCGGAGGAAGGACTCCCACGCTCCTTGGGATTCGGTTTGGGGTTCCTTTGTTATTTATTGAATACCGATATTGACACGCGTGGGTTTTGATCTGACACTGCCTGATTATTTCGCGGACTAGCGCGTATATTTCATAAATTTCTATTAATATTACCTACATCACAAACTATTAATTATTGTTGAACAAAGTCCTTCGCCGCGTCTGTCTGTTCGCGATAATTTCAAAGTCACTAAATCGATTTTCATGCAATTTTCGTCAATATGTATACAGGGTGGAAACGATAAGTGATCTCATTCGATTTTTTCTAAACTATACAAGATATCGAAAAACTGGTTACTAATCCTGAAAGTGCTTCACAAGCTCTATCCAACGGTACCAATATTAGGTTACAGAATTAACTGGATCTATCCGAAATTTTTATGTTTTCAGTCTCCATACTAAATGTATGCCAGCCAAACAATAATAGAAGTGTCAATTTTTTTTATTAAATAATAAACACTTAAAATGAACTCGTAAATTGCATTCTTATTTAAAATTATTCTTGGAAAACATTGGTTTTAGGCTTTACTTGCTATAATATTAACCAGACATGAGTGCCATGACTGTGGCTGTACTAAATGTATGGAAGCTGGAAACAATGAATTTTCGAATGAATCCAATTTATTTTGTAACCTATTATTGGTACCGTTGGATAGAGCTCGTGAAGCACTTTCAGGACCAGTAACCAGTTTTTGAATATCTTGTATAGTTTTTAATATTATGTGGTTTTACTAAATGTATGGAAGCTGCAAACATTGAATTTTCGGATTGATCCAGTTTATTCTGTAACTTATTATTGGTACCGTTTGAAAGAGCTTGTGAAGCACTTTCAGAATCAGTAATCAGTTTTTCGATATCGTGTATAGTTTAGAAATAATCGAGTGAGATCACTTAACGTTTCCACCCTGTAGAGTTTATTCATGAGAAATGTTTAGGTTAGGTATAAAATATGATTTATCAAGGAGAAAAACAGGATAATTTTTATTCCGTTTAAAAAGGGGACGCACGTTTTTCTGTGATACTCAATACCTACTTTATTGCATTTTACATTTCAGATAGACCAATAATCACGTGATCAAAACCGCTGGCAAAAGCTATTTTAATAACAGTTTTGTTCGCCAAATTATACGGAACTTCTCTTCATTTCTTAACCCTCAAACAGGTCGCTGAAAACTCCGTAGGTCTATTGAGCCTGGTCGCCCCACAAATTACATCTTCGTAAACAACTTTAGTAAGACGTCAGGATGACGGATGTGGCTGAACCCGGGATATTAAGTATTCCAAGTGACAGTTTATTGCTATTATAGCCCTGAAAGGCGAGTGTTGAAAATTGTGCCCTTTTTGTATTTGATGGATTTACCTTTGCTTTTTGAGGCATGTTTTTGAAGTGTTTTGGGAGTATTAAAGCCTTCTTTATAGCAAACAAACTGACGAAAGTTTCAGGACGATGAAAGGTAGAAAGGTGTATCCTTCTTCTTCTTGTCGTGTCGACAACAAACCTACACAGCGTCGGCCCAAAACTCCGCCACAAGAATGGCGTTGTCAGTAGCCTTCATCAAATCTTCCTATTAGGTGTATTAAAGACAGAAGACGTATTGTAGACAATCAAAAAGTATTTACATACAAGCATTTCGTTAATTTTGCTTAATATTATAGCTGGTTTTAATACTCTTTATGTATAAATACAGCCACAGGACGTAGACGCAGGTGTTCACTCGCTCGCGGGTGCGATTCTTATCGTAGCTGCTCAGGGCTGTCACAAATCCATCGTGACATTAATTTATAAATAATATAGCGACTATACATTACAAGTAAGTCAACCATTTTTTGGTTGGGGAAAAATAGAATTACATTTCATACCTACCCTGTAGGATAGTGTAAGTTATGTGGAGTTTACCAAGTCTGTAAGACGCCTAGTTCAATCCCAAAAAAATTGCTCCCTTAATCCCAAACATTCTGTCTGTAATGTCCAACTTATAGAAGATCTGTCAACGCTGACCTTGCTCGATTAGATTGATTTGTAACAAGTGGCAACCCTGCCTCCCCTCCCCCACCCCCGCCGCGATTTTTTCGCAATTGACCCAATTACAACGGCGCAAAAAACGAAGAAATTCAATGGCGCCGATGTAAAATATATATTTTTCGGTTTACCCTCCGAAAAAATACGCTCCGAAAATTTCGCACGAATATTTCCCGCGCATTTTTAACGGCAATAGTTGGTTTTGTAATGTATGCGAACGTTTATTGTTTGAATGTTAAAGGTTTTGGACAAATAACGCAGTTGCAATATTTAAATAAAGTCAGTAGACCTGATTGTAGTTCAAAAATTTACATTTCGGGGTAGGCCATAACTATGACAAAATTTATGCGAAAATTGTTAATTGATTGAAAATTGTAGCGAAGACTTCTTCGCTTAATTAATTCCCAATGACTTTAAGGTCAAAGTCAAGTCAAATTTTTTTGTATAAACTATTAAATAGTGCTTACAAATCGTCAAATATTTTGCTCTTAAGGAGCCTCTACATGTCTCATAATCTTTTTACCCTACTAGCGCTTCGAGACCAACATTTGGCAAGTGCTGAGAAGGGCGATTAATAGTGCTCATAACAAACATTACCTATATCTAAAATATGTCTTTGCGTACATACTGCCAAATATTAAATGTAAAGGCGCCTGTGCTCTCGTTAATACTACATTTTCTCTCAACTAAGATTGATAGCATTGGTTCGCTATTTTCCGCAGTAAAAAATGTCTTGACCGATATGTTGTCAATATTTATGGTGTCCTAAAAAGGTTTTTTACACACATTGGAGAAGCGTTAGCCTGTATTTTATCTGATGGAAAGTTATGATCAGGCTGAAGGTGGAAGCGAGCTTCACCCGCAATCTGTGGTTGACACAGAGCTACTTGCTAGTTGCTACCTCCAACTGCCGGAACAACAATCCTGTTGATATTATTGTTATGGCGACAGACTTAGGTAAGATGGTGGTAGCTAGCCTGACTGATTTATAACAAACCCTATTACTAACCGAGCAAAAAATGTTGCCCTCACGCATTCTGGTTGTGGAGTGCAGGCCGCGTACCGGAAACTACCCACAAGGTGGACCGACGACCTCATAAAGGTACCAGGAAGGCGCTGGATGCAGGCCAACCGGTCATTATGGAAATCATTGAGGGAGGTCTTTATTCAACATTCAACATTCATGTGGACGTCCTATGGTTGAAATGATGATGATGATAAATAATTTGAATTTAACCATTTACCCCCGCGCATGACGTCGCAGCATTTGTATTCCGCGAACGTTCGTAACAATTCGCAATTCGTCAATTCAAGAGGGCACTTGTCGGTCCAATGAATGCTGCTTTTAGAGCCTACCCAGTAATGTTGATTAGCGCCTCGAATACAAATTAACATTTTAGATGTTAAACGTCTTGAGCTGTGTTTGTCAAAGTGAGTGATGATGCCCCCTTGTGGGTACTGGAGGTCTAGAGATGGACTGGGGCCCCCAGAAAAAGCATTATAGTGGTTAGGGGGCGCTTTGTAATTTCATCTGATTAATATTTTAAAATTATCTTTAATCAAAACTTGCCTTTTTCGTCGGGAAGTGCATTAAATTGCATACTTACTTGTTTGAGGAGACCGGTATTATGTGGGGCTTTCCGTACCATATGCTCAGAACTAACCAACTATAACCGGTATCTTTCAAAGTCTATTAGGGTAGCTATCATACCATCGAATTAATTAGCACGCTGACCGTCAGCGCTGACAGCCGAAATGTCTGAAGCGTCAGCGCCGAGCGATCAGCGTCTCTCAGGAACGTTCCCTTCAATACATATAGATGACCCACGCTGAACTGTCCCGCCAAACTCAATGACAGGAGGGCGCTACCATCGTTCAACTATATGGTTTCCAACATGGCAAAAATCTGAACCAGCGATCCGGTATTGACGGTGGCGCCCCACTGTCAATGTCATGCATAGGACAGTTCAGTATTTTGGAACTATACGTTTTGATCTGTCAGCGCTGACGATCAGCGAGCGGTCAGCGCGATTCTAAAACCCGCCTTACATTTGAGATGTTGCAAAAAATTAGAGGCGCTGAAAAATATTTCATTTTCAAAGTAGGCAATAGAAAAGATAAGTTTGAGAACCTCTGATCCAGAGGTTTGCGGCTAGGCCATTACTTTGGAGGGCTTGTTTGAATGTTTTGCTAAGATCCGCGCTTTGTTTGCGGAGCATGATGATGTTTGCTCTACTAATGCTAATGGGTATCGGAACGTTAATGCTTTATTTATTAGTACTTCTGTAGGCTCGTGGTTTTGAGGCATCAAGACATGTTTGTAGATAGTAAATTATTTCAACAATCATGAATCCGATAGACAATGTCCGTATAAATAGTGGTTAAACTATGATAACAAAATCATAGATAGCTCCAGTAATATAAACGTCCTTCATCATCATCATTTCAGCCATAGGACGTCCACTGCTAAACATAGCTTAGGCTTCCCCCTATGATTTCTACAATGGCCGGTTGGTGGCGGCTTGCATCCAGCGCCTTCCTGTTAGGTTTATGAGGTCGTCGGTCCACCTTGTGGGTGGACAATGGACATCCTACGCTGCGCTTTCCAGTACGTGGCCTCCACTCCAGAACCTTGCTGCCCCAAACGTCCTTGATTCGTGACAGTTGTTCATCTCAGAAACATTCGTCCTCCACGGAATTCGAACCGGCCACAACTTGCATGGTTGTATTTTATTAGGTTCAAGACCACCTTATGAAACCGCTAAATAAAAACATAACACTCCTTCTGGTGCAGTCGGGTAAAAATACAGTAGCAGTGCTTTTTCGGATTCTCTCTACAATCTTATCCGTGTATTTTCGTTGCAAATGAAATCTCAACATAAAAACCGCATTGTTAACCACATCCTTAAATCGTAATGAGCATCAGCTCGGCAAATACGGGCCCTGCTGTAATTCTGAATAATGCCCGGCGGGCATTGCATTGTTTGTTGTGTCCGGGTACAGACGCAGGAACTAACATGTATAGTAACTACGTAATTTTATTCCGCTGTAATAAGGTTTCAATTCCAATTAAATGTAAGTCCGTATACGTATACAGGGTGACTGCAAAGTGTTGCCAATTTTTAGAAGCGATTCGGAATCAATAATTTTTTTTTATGGGGCAAGGAAGCAAACGAGCACTTGAATCGATTTAAGTAAAGAAAAAACATTTTTTTTTATATTTCATTATTTCTGTCTACAGTGCGCGTGATTTCAAAATTGCCACATGTGAATAATTAGTTCGTTTCGCTCATAGAAAAACGATACGATACGATAAATTTCACGATAAGTTACATTGGTCTATACAGGGTGTATGGTGAAGTCAGAAATTTGATATTATCAATTTAATTTTTTAAATGTTTATACAAAATAAAATTTATAAAATCAGATTTATATGAAAATTAAAACAATTAAAATTATGACATCAACTTTCTGACTTCACCATACCATTTTTATGCATATGTTAACATGGGTTAGTGTCGGCTCATATACCCATTTACCTAACACCCTGTAGAGCTTATTACAAAAAATGCATCACCTTGCAATTTCACCCTGTATATTTGCACGTGACTGTACAACTCGGATTAAAGAGGGCATTAATTATGCCGCATGAATATGCGTGTAATCATTGCAATTATGTCGGCGCTCTGATTAATATTTACCACTGTGGAAAGGCGGTCTGGGCAATTTAAAAGATTGCGATTGACTTTTCATATAATATCGTTTTCATCGAATACATTTTCATATATCGTTGGTAAAATATGGGCATTTCTTTGCCTTATTAACTTATTTTAATCTGAAAATTAAACTTTACTTACTATTCAAAATGTTAAACAACTGTTTTAAAAGATTTTGGAACGATCTCAGATGACAACTCAAGACAAGTCTTGGCACCTTAGAACGAGGAGTGTACTTCAAATGAAATTGGAAGAGGCATAGCTGAAGAAATATAACTGCTTCTTTTATACAAAAAACTAAGAAAAAAGAACATTAACTAAGAAAACTGAATGACTCATTCACTCATCACGAAATCTCAGAAACTGCAAGCGCTAGGTCTCAAATTTTGCGTGGGGGTTCCTTTTAGAACTTAGGTGCTCACTCTAACCACAGTACATACATATACAGGGTGTCTGGCGGAAGGTAGATGCTCACTAAGGACGGATTTTACGAAACTCCACCCCTAAGAGGATAAAACGGGATCCACGCGTACTAAGTCGCGGGCGGCCGCTAGTATGGTATAAAAATATCCTTTTCCCTTCCCAAGCTACAAGAAAACTCTTCCCAAAACCTAATCTTATAAAGCCAACAAACAACTATATCGCCCCAATTCATCTTCAAACCAATCCCTCATCCTCCAAGCTCTATTTACAATACCTTAACAATCTGCGACATCGAGATCGATGGGTCCATATTAGCGCGGGTTCCGCACATTCGTCTTCGATACAATGTGGAACCCTGCAATTATTTATTTGGCCCCTAATGGAGCAGGTGACAGCTTATTCTTTATTGTTGGGTAGAAAATTGAGTGTAGGCTGTCGCAGAGTAACGGACAGGTTGGCAAACTCAACGACGTGAATCTAATTCGAAAACCAATGCTTTTAAATTCATTCCTACCCTATTGCCACAGAATACTTGAATCTTACTGTAATTTGTTAGCACTGTAAAGTTTCTTCAAAATTCGTTTAGTAGTTTTTGCTTGAAAGAGTTGGTAACAAACATTCACACCAACTTTAGAGTAGGAAGTAGGATGTTTTGTGTAATCATTTATCATCAATATTATAAAAATATATCTCAAAATCTGATTTTTCACACAGTCATTCGATAGATGTTTTTTTTCTTACCTCCCAAATTGTGATGAAATCGATAAGTTATACAGGGTGTTTCTTGTAAGGTGTCAAGCCGAAGGCAGGTGATAGGTGAGGACTAGACCTATCGATTTCACCCCCATGTATGTTTTACGATTTTTCATAGTTTAGAAGTTATCGTTAATTTTGTGATTTTTTCAAATTGTATGACCTAGTAGGCTTTAAATTTTTGTATCTTTTTTTTGGGTCGACTTTTCTCAGATTTCTTTTTTTTGACAGATTCCCTATTAATTGCAGATTTTTGAAAAAAATAATCAACTTCCTATCTTTGATGCAAGATACAAAATTTTTGCTAGANCACACACACACACACACACACACACACACACACAAACTCTTTCCCTTTCTCTCACACTCTAATATGTAGGTAGTTATATCGAATTTAATCGTAAAGTAACAACCACCACTGTGGTCTAGTGGTAAGGCCACCTATTTAGGACAGCCAATTCCTCTGTGGTTTAGGATTCCGAGTGAAGCTCGCTGATCATCCATCAGTTTTCATCAAGTCAGATGAAGGGCAAGAAATTCCTCGTTGTGGATAAAAAAATGTTCTGTTCAGTTATTGTCTTTAAATGTGTTCTAAGTAACGTAAACTTAGAGAATTGCAATCATTAGTTAGTCCTAAGAAAGTCAAAAACATGTAACGGAATCTCCGACTTCGCACATTAGTGGAGCGATTACAGAAAATAATGGCCTATTAAGTACATGTTTTTTTGTGTTATTATGAAAGTTCAGAAAACTGCGCAGTTTTTAAAATTATTTTGGACCTATGGAATTTCTTCTTTTTTTTTTAACTTTTAAGTTAAAAATTTTAGAATGTTAGGCTAATAGCATATTTTTTATGTTTCTAGCAAAAATTTTGTATCTTGCATCAAAGATAGGAAGTTGATTATTTTTTTCAAAAATCTGCAATTAATAGGGAATCTGTCAAAAAAAAGAAATCTGAGAAAAGTCGACCCAAAAAAAAGATACAAAAATTTAAAGCCTACTGGGTCATACAATTTGAAAAAATCACAAAATTGACGATAACTTCTAAACTATGAAAAATCGTAGAACATACATGGGGGTCAAATCGATAGGTCTAGTCCTCACCTATCACCTGCCTTCGGCTTGACACCTTACAAGAAACACCCTGTATAATTAACCAATCGCAAACAAAACCTTGACCTGTAATCCAATCCATGTGCGAACCCAATATTTGCTCAGCCACCCTGTATAGCCGCGTGTTTTGACAGCCCGGCGGTGATATTGGTTCCATTATTGACTTCTGTCTTATTGTAATTAAGAAATAATATCTGTTTACTTGCGACTCTATGTAGGGTGGGGAAGTAAACGAAATCCTATTTGGACTAGCATTTATTACTTAGGTAATTTATAACATACATTGTTACCTATTATTCTGTTTTCAATAATGATTTTAAGGTTCTATCAGAAGGAAAATACACTATTCTTTGTATTCTTTGAGGGAGTCTAAAATTATTCAACCTAACTCTTGATTACAAGTAATTGTTTATGTTTATTTAAATCTGAATAAAACAATTAAGCCTCTGTCAAACAAGGGTGCGAAGAGCTGTCAAATGGCTGTCAAAAGCCTGCTTGTTAAGGCTGTATTTCTTGCTGCGAGAAAATAATAGGCCCCAAGGGAAGCGCGCTAACTCTCACAACAATCATGAATGCACCCTAATTATATTCTTCTCACAACTTTATCATAAAAAAAACTAAGTAAAGGGGATACGTGGCACGAAAACATTATTATTTCACACTCATACATAAATAATACCTCAGCCTAACCATCGAGTATCATTTTGCACAGTGGTTTAAATTTCAAAAGCTTTTACCTGATAACATTCTACTGACCCATATTTCTCATCCTGTATATCAAATCTACATAGCGCTGTCTCGCCCGGAAACAAAAGGAAGAAAGGGACGGGCATACTTCCCGTCGGAGGATGCGTTCGCCGGAAATTAAAAATAACACGAGCGAAGGAAGTCGGGATATGAAACTAGTTACTGGTTAGCTATCATTTGCTATGATGTTAGTAGTGTTTACTTGGAAAGTAAACCCGAACTAGTTAGATTAGATTTTAACTGTAGAAGATTTTTTTGAATAAGTTCCTAGGACCTAGGTACTGTAATTTAGCTGAAAAAGCAGCTGGGGAACCATGAAAAACTTTTTAAAGTAGGTTATTGTATTTTTTCTATAACTCTAATTCAAGACTAGCAGTAAGAAGTAGGTATAATAATTATGCTTGACAATATCAGGATGGCACTTCTTACTTCCAAATTCACACGTCACAACTCTCCTTTCGTGGCGTGACAGCGTAGCGACGCTACCGCGACGTAACTTATCGTATGCGCGGTTCCCAAAATCTGTCACCGCCTCATATAATAAGTCTACCGATTGCCAGCGGCATCATATCGAAATACAGTCTACCTTAAGATAGATTGTAATTATCTTACAAGCACTTTCTATACCACTTCACTACAGGTGCCCCGAAAATAACTTTTAAAAATGTTGTTAAGTACACACAAGGCCAATATCCAGCCGTACAGAGAGGGTGATGGATCGCTTCCCGCTTCCTCAGGGATGATGTATTTATGTTTACAGTAATGTAGAGCTTAACTTATGAGACTTAGAGTGGAAAGTTTTGCGACTGGAAACGGGAAGGGAGTAAGTTTAACTATCTTTATTTTTGAAGTTGTACTCGTACGTTGTTTTTAGCTGGAAATTTGTTTGGAAAGAATATGGACGTCACTTGTTTTGGTCCAAAGTTATCTTTTACTGTAGTATTTTTTATTACCTGTAATAAGTGAGTATTAACAACAAAATACTATCATATACTATAATATACTTGAATTAATTAATATTAGTTTGCAAAACCATAACAACATTCATATTGATTGATCTAATTAAGATTTAAATCGCAACCGATTTGTTAAAAATGCTTATTTCGTGCCAATTTCAATTTCTCCCCAATCAAACTTCAAAATATCAATGTCATTGTTAAAAGGCATTATTTTATTTTTGTCTGCAGATATTTTCGGTATCGTCAAAGTGTCAATTTAGCTATTACCTTTAAAGCCGTTGTGGCAGACTATGGTTATTTATAATGCAATTAAGTGACACTTAAAAATTAGGGATTGATGTTGAAAACGGGCATAAGCCTCTTTTTTAAAATCATTCTAAAAACTAAGCCATGCCATCGACAGATCGAATCCGAATACCGCATGGAACTATTGTGGAAATACACACATATCTGTCGAAGAATATCGAACGTTCGCCGACAGAGTGAATGTGCTGATGGCATTCGAATTTATGGTTTCTATTCCATTGATTGAAAAGCTTTTGTGAATGCTTGTTAGATTTAGCAGTGTCATATGAAGGGGGCAATTTAAATTGTATGTAGGTGTACGAGTAAGTCAAAAGTCTGCAAATCTTATGCACACCAAATCCGCCGACAGGTGTCGTCGACTTTTGAAATGTCAAAAGTCATAGAAAGAACAAGTCGTTCGTTCGTTTCAGCCAAATGACGTCCACTGCTGGACAAAGACCTTCCCCAGGCTCTTCTCGTGACCTTCATCATATCGTCGGTCCACCTAAGGTGAGGGGAGGCTCTGCCCTCGCTATGTCTTCCGGCCCGTGGTCGCCACTTGAGTCGTTAACATTTAAATTAAAGCTGCCGATACCAAGTTTCTGGGCTGATATCCTTTCTTTACAATAAAGTTGATTTTTACAAGTTCTTTGGGCTTACAATAACAGTTTTTGAATAGGGAGTCGTGCACAGACAAAAATCCAGTCAGTTGAATCCGCAGACAGAATCTAGGCACATACACAAAGTTGCAACCGCAATGTAATCTATGTAAACAGTCTGGAGCTTGCTACTTTAAGCATACAAAGGCAACTTGTGTTCCGGACACGTCGAATAATTCGCGACCTCAAAGAGCAGCCAAAATACTCTTAATCCCCTGGCAACCTGGAACAGTTCGACAGGGAACAGTTTGTCAGGGAACAGGTCGCGCGGGAACAGATTGTCGCGGGAACAGCGCTCGGACGGGCGGGCGGGAATAACTAATGATGTTATTGAGTTTACGCCCGTGGTGGGCGGGAACACGGTCGTAATGGATAGCTAATTAATGAAATAAAACTGTAAATTTTAAGGAATATAACCAATCTACTTGTTTCTTATTTAACTGTGATAAAAGTCATCCAATAATGATTTCCTGGTTAATTGTCACATGATCGCAAACTAAGTCAATTAACATGAGCTATTTATAACAATGTTATTAGTTACATCACAAGCTTTATTGCGTTACAATACAAGCTTTACACAATAATGTTACATATTTTATTAAATCTGTATGTGTTTGTTTAAATAAATTATTTTTTTCTGTCTTCATATGAAAATAAATCTCATGTAACACTTGGCGAAACTTCTTACACATTCAATACAGATGAATATAGTACTTATCAATTAGGTCAAAAGCTCACCAAGCTCTACAGCTGTGTGTATCAAACTTAAGATTCAACTGCATCGCGTTGATTATGATGATACAGTATCTCTATCATTCTCTCTCTCTTTAGCGAACTATAACCAAGTTAGTGTGATAGAGATAAATGTATTTCCCGAGATTAAATGCGGTGTTTCTCGGTGGCTTTAAGGAAATTATCAAAACTGATTGTGTTCGTTCTCAAAGTGACAGTTTTAAATTGAATTTGCTTATACAGGGTGTCCTAGATGAAGTAGTGCTTGTAACTGTATAATTAGACGCTCTTAGAGTTACAATTGAATTATTCGGGTCACTCGGAACGAGTGTGACCTACGCTTTGAAGTGGTAACTCATGCTGAGTGAGATGATTCATTTGGACATCTCACATTCCCGTATTTGCGGATTTCAACAATTGGTTTTTCATGCTGGAAGTTTTATCTACTCTACAATAAGCAATATAAATAATTTTCTTTTCTTTATCAAATGAAATCTTAATTTTCTTATTATTATATTTATTCATAATATGTATTATATTGCTTTTAGTAGTTAGGTACTGTTAAGGTATCGAAAATTCTTCCTTTTTTCCAAAAGCTCCGTTAGCGCAGTTCGAAACAAAAACAAGTACAAAAAATTGATTTTTATACGAAAAATTGCACGCTCGAATCGTGCGAGATATTTTCCAAAACTTTTTCTTCCATCTTTGAAAGCACACCCTCGTAATTACGTTCTCATTTCGAGCTTTTGAAGCTTTTCAGGTCATAGCTTTAACTTTAGCGGGGAATTCAACACCGTGACGTAATAATATACGCGCTTTACATCCTTGTATTGTTAGATGGGATGGGCTTTGTGTTTTTATGTTTGATGAAAAATAAAAAGCTTGTTTTTTTGTTATGTTTTATGGGGACAACATTTTTTTAACAAATTGAAGGGATGTGATTTTTCATGGTCATGAAATGTATGAAGTATGAATTCGTATATTCCGATATCTTAAAACTTCATAGTGGAATTAGAATAAGCTCTAATATGCAGTTCATTACATTGAATTGGCCTGTAAAAAGGCTCTCAAACAATTCTACATTTTAATATATAGATTCGATTCGTCAGCACTGAGGAATTGTGACGTCACTCTGAACTTAATGAGTTCTCGTTACTACTTTCTTTTTAAAGCTTGCTACAGAGCTTGATGAATTGGTATGAACAACAAAAACCAGGACTGTGGTACCTTTATTTGCACTTTTTAATAGGGAATAAAAATTCATAACTGCCATATATTTTTAACGTAATACAGAGTGTATGGTAAGGGCAAGTAAGCAATAACGTTAACAGTCAACTCAGCTCGCTACTGTTCACTACATTTTTGTAGAGTTTTTCTGAGAGTCGGATATTTTTAGTTCTGTTTGCATTACGTGTTGTCGTCTATCTGAACAACACGCCTTTTCTGATCTCTCAGAGCTTTTATTAATTTTTGATACATAATACTTATTATTATTTTTTTCATACATTTCTATAAAGTCCAAAAAAAAACTTAAAAATATGTTTAAAAAATTGTTTGCAAGCGTGGTCACCGTGGTCACTTACACATTACACCAATTCGTCCATTCCATTACACCCTATATAACATTCGCGAAACTCCCACATTACGCAGAGTCCGCACCGCACCGGGTCGCAACCGACCGCGGGATCAGTAATTAACCGCAAACAAAGACTCTCATTACTCGACGCATCCGCATCCGTACTCCGCATCCGTACTCCGTTTGTCCGCCAGAGGTCGTGGTTAGACCTGCTCTAAATAAAACTTGGGGGTTAAAAGTTGGTTAAAAAGGTTGCAATGTGCTAACTAAGAGGTTATTTATTCTACATGAGTTCAAGTATGTTGAAAAGCTTTTGATGCAGGCACGTAACGTGTAGTTCTTTCAATTGCTCCTAATGTAGACTTCAACCATCTGCCATATACCTAATATTACCCTTTTTTAAGGTTCCATAGCCAAATGGCAAAAAACGGAACCCTTATAGATTCGTCATATCTGTCTGTCTGTCTGTCCGTCCGTCCGTCCGTCTGTCCGTCCGTATGTCACAGCCATTTTTTTCCGAAACTATAAGCCGTGTGGTGACGGCAGAGTAGAATACATTTGTCACCAACCCCTACTCTTCCCGCGGGTGTCGTAAGAGGCGACTTAGGGACTACACATCAAACAGAGAATGGGCAGCAGCGCTCTCTGAAAAACATCAATCTTTTAAACTGCGATCTCCAACCCGCCTGCCTAGCGTGGAGATTATGGCAAAACCCTCCACTATAGTGGAGGAGGCTCATAGTCCAGCAGTGGACTGTAAAGGGCTGTTGATGATGAAGAGCTATACTGTTGAAACTTGGTAGGTAGATGTATTCGGTGAACCGCATTAAGATTTTGATGCAAAAATAAAAAAATAATAATAAATATTGGGGGCTCCCCATACTTAGAACTGAAACTCAAAAAAATTTTTTTCATCAAACACATACGTGTGGGGTATTTATGGATAGGTCTTCAAAAATGATATCGAGGTTTCTAAAACATTTTTTTTCTAAACCGAATAGTTTGCGTGACAGACGCTTCCAAAGTGGAAAAAAGTTGGTCCCCCCCCCCCCTCTAACTTCTAAAATAAGAAAATGAAAAATCTATAAATCGTAAACCGCTTATTACCGCGTAATCTTTCATACTAATAACTTAAATAAAAAATAATAATTTTAATTTCATAAATCAATGGTACGGAACCCTCGGTGCGCGAGTCCGACTCGCACTTGGCCGGTTTTTAAAATTGTGAAACCGCACATGAACGAGGCTAATGACGTTATCTCTTATTGGAGACCAAAACACACGGCTTAGTTGCATGATCATCATCTTAGCCATAGGACGTCCACTTCTGAACATAGGCCTCCCCCAATGCTTTCCATGCTGCCCGGTTGGTAGCGGCCTGCGTCCAGCGCCTTCCTGCTACCTTTGTGATGTCGTCGGTCCACCTTGTGGGTGGACGTCACACGCTGCGTTTTCCGGTACGCGGCCTTCTGCGAGTTACATCACCTGAACTTTAACTTTATCTGGTATTTTTGTATGAAGTTTGACAGACTCGACGTTTGTTATACTTAGTTAGGTTTTGAGTTTGAGTTCCGTGGAAGTAAATTTTGTTTAAAACGCTTTCTTAGGATTTCTCTGATTTGTTACAAAACTTCTTGTTTAGGAATAGGTATTAGGAAATGGTTACAAGTGGTTAATCAGTATGATTGATGCAGTTGAGAGTAATGTAACTTATTTGTTTGACATTGTGACTTTTAATTTCACATTGGCTTTCAAATAAAGTCCACACAAAAGCCCACCAACTTCCCAACAAAATGCTTAATTTACTAACTAACCTAATCCGAAAGTTGCAGCGCGGCTTCACCGGAGTTAATATTAATAAATGTCGGCTCAAAGGGTTGAATTAAAACGAATTAAAATGCACCAGGATGAATAATATATAGGGAGGGAATAATACTCCCACTTAGTATGCTGGGGGAGGGTGGTGCGCCACGGAATGCGGTGCGATTTATTTTATTTTATTTATTCATGAATAGAACGGTAGTACCAATTACACTATTCAAACAAGACGTAACAAAGCTCAGAATAACATTTAAGTAATTAAAAACAATTTAACTTAACTTAATTTAGGAAGAGTAGGTACATAAATCAGATGCGATTATTTTCACAGTAACCCAAACATTCTGCTAGTAACGTACTCCACCCCTCTGCAAATACGTCACATTTTGGGTTTTGGTCCAGGAAACGATTGAGAGCACTTAATGTACGTGGTATAAGTGATTTCGATCTTGAAACCGTACGACACGGAGGAACAGCAAACAATGCATGCCTTCGACCACGATAATAGTTGTTGGGTGCGAACAGCCTCAGTAATTGATTGAGTAAGCCAGACATGTTGAGTCTGCCGTGTAGCAGCTTGAGGATGAAAACAATTTGTTGCATAGACCTCCTAACTTCCAACGAGTTGTAGGTACCCAAGACACCCAAGAATAAACGAGGTGGGATATAAATATGGATAGTATCCATAGACACGTTTATAAAGAAATCTTAGAAAAGCCTTTTGCACCTTCTCCAACAATAAAATATAGGTGACTTCATAGGGGTTCCAAACACACGCGCTCGATTCCAGTTTACTGCGAACAAGTGAGTTATATAAAAGCTTTATAACACACTGGCTCCGGAAATCGCGAGCATTTCTGAGGACAAACCCTAGTCTTCTGAAGGATTCTCTTGCCGTTATCGTCATGTGATCATGAAAGGTGAGCTTCCGATAGATTTATAGCGATAGATTTACGAAGATTAAATTTGCATAATACCTGCAGTCCTGCAGTTAAAACTTACTAAAATAAAAACTGGGGCAGGTTCCCCACTAAGTGAACCAACGATCTGGTGAAGGTCGCAGGAGGTGCCTGAATGCGGGCGGCGCAGGACCGATCGTCATTTGACTGAAACGAATGAACGAATAAAAAAAACTTTACATAATATGGTATAATTGTACTTTTTTACATAATAATATTACGTTTGTAGATATGTAGGTATATCATTTCTTTAACGAAGGTCTAGTTTTTTGAAATCACAATACAAATACTCACGATACAAATCTGAGATAAGCGTTTCGATTACTCTTTTATAATGCGAACTCGTTGCCTGCTGCTGTCTTTCCCGAAGACTATAATCCGGACCTTTTCAAGGCGAGAGTGAATAGGCACTTACAGGGCAGATATGTACCATCTTAGACTGCATCCCACAACATCAGGTGCGATTGTGGTCAAAATCTGTGCCTGAGTAAACAGCGAGTTTTGTTCGCCAACTCCTAGCTCTCTGTATACACAAGCCTCGCACTCGTTGTTTCGCTATGAATAATAACTAGCGGCCGGTGGAGCGCCGGCCTAATTAATATGTTAAATTTGTCTGACAGCACTCGGTCGCAACGCTGGGGTTGTACGGCAACGTTGCGTTTATTGTTGAGGGCTTTGGAGGGGAGTTGTCAAAAAGTTCAACGGGCTTCAATGAATTTTAAATGTAGGTTATATTTATTGCTGGGCGTTTATGCCAATTTCCCATATCCCATGTCAACCTCTACAGCATTTGGAATTCTAGTTCTCTCACGAAAAATTTACCTAGCGTTTTCTTCCTCGATATCTGTTATCAACACCAGTTAGATTTTTCATCAGAACTTATATTATACATTCTTACGCGAATAGAGTCTGAATTATTACATAGGATCATGTAAACGGTCTTAAGTAATGAGGCTAAGTTCAGGTAGTAGGGCTTCTACTTGAGAAATTGCAAAAATGTCTGGACCATTCAGAAGAGCATTCGCAGCATTAACCTAAAAATATTTTTATAGATAGATCATTAAATCTTCTTCAAAAACAGTTTCCAACACCTGTATAATTCCAAACTCGCGTGTATTCCAACAGCACTTACACTTAACCCTTGCCCCGCCGCGGGGTACAAATATCCCTGAATGTTTTACAGCCGAAACAAAGCTAATCCGTTTCACATCTACACTATCATTGTGGGTCGCTAAAACCCCTTTAGGCAACCAAAGCGACTGTTTAATGCTATCAAAGGACGATTTACACTATTATAATGTACCTACCTACATTATCTCGTATATGATTTCGCTTGGGAATTGAACTCTGCGAATCCTTTTAGTTTTTGAGTTTTTAAAAGAAGGATAATGATAATAATAATGAAGGCATGATTTTAGAAGTACCATTATAACGAGAAAAAAGATATGTAGTATTTCAGGTCAACTACCCTATACATTATTAGAATTTTGGGCCTATTCTTCTTTGTTTGTTCGCATTCAGCTCGTGTCCTAGCCACTCAGATTAAAACTTTGTATTTGCCCAAACAAAAGGTTACTAAAACCTTTTTTGATACAAAACGCACAATAAAAATAAACACTTTTTGCCCTTTACGTTTGTCAAATATTTGACAACTCCCGAAACTTTTCGGGCTTTTTTCAGCCAACTTTGACCGCACGTCCTCATCCTATGTAAATCGCGTTTAACCCACGAGGCGGCCTGTTAGGCCTACCACGCGTAATTAACCGGCAATTGCTCCATTACACGGACCCTTTTAACGTGGGGTATAATGTGTCGCGTCTCGATTATCTGGCCCAAGTAATTGCGGCGGGTTGATCAAATCGTGCGTTCAGGTGGGTTATGTTATGAATTATGAGTGAGCGTTTAGCGGTTTTTTAACGCGTCGCGCTAAGGGTTAAAGGAGTTCTTTTGTGGGCTGTGAATGTGAAGCGAATATAAAGTTCCAGGGCTTTTTGACAGCGTAATTTGGTTTCTTTTTTCATTTAATTTGTCAGTAAAGATATACAACATCTCAGTTCCTTTCGGCATTGAAACAGATTTTTGGCCAAGATTTGTAAAATGCTGTACATTATTACTAATTAAAAACATCTCCTGTAGAAACAAACGCATTAATTGTTGCTGAATTAATATACTTAATTACATTACGATGTCGTCAATATAAGAGTAAGTGTTGAAGAAGTCAATGAATAAATAAACGTCACCTTCGTACTAATGCTGATTAAAGACAACTTATTGGTCAAACTTATTACCAATCTGCATACAAGTTATTCTGCATCCACGCATCTTCCAACTCCCAAAGTCCCAACAGTGGGTAAAGCCCATCTGAAACAAAGAGTTAATAAGACAGCACAGCGTAGACGGATCGATACCGGGCTAAAATTATAAACGGCAGACAGCCCCGGGACTAGTGATGTGCCCGCTGCGGAATCTGTGGGATTTTCACGAGAGTGCAATTTTGATGCAATGTCGCGACTGATCATTTATGCTATTGATACTAGTCTTTAATCCTACTGTTATACTACAATATTTTTAAACTATACCGAATTATTAGTTTTGCGACTAATAAGTACCTAAAGAATTAAATCTAATGCCACACACGTATAACTTAGAAATGGCTCGATTGATTTGGCTGTTTTCTTTCTATAAGGACAATAATAAATTGTATAATAATGCGATATAAAGACTTAAATACGGTCGAGTAGCTTAGGATTGGAGTATGTTCGCTTGAACATCTCGTACTCGCATACGAGTACCTACTCGAGTACCTACTTGATTAATCGAGTAATACATTACAATTTATTATTATTATTATGTACACACACACAGTTTTGTTTTTTAAATATTATCTTTTTATTTATAAATATCTTATCACATCTTTTCTACTTCGTCTATATCGTATATTATTATTTTCTACTACGTCTGTATATACATTTAAAATTTATACGCGCACTATTATTATTATTTATGTATGTATATTGTATGCAGTATAGGTTAGTGTCCGTGACTCTCACTCGGCATGGGGCACACTGAAAACCAGCGTCGTGGCTTCCCTCACCGGGGGCCACGGCATATGCTGAGTGGGGTCCCATTGCGATGGGCATCGCTGTGCGACAGGGTGGCACTGCTTAGTTTATTCATTCATTCATTGTATGTTTTATGTCACCTCTGTCTTATTTGCTTTTTTTTTTTCATTTTACCTCTTTTGTCTTTTGTGATGTCCATAGCAATAAATGTTTCTTTCTTTCTTTCTTTCTTTCTAATAACTCTATCTGTAGATATGGACGTCAGAACGGAGATCCGCGGGAGAATAAAAGTGACTGACATAGCCCGCATAATCGCTAAAATCAAGTGGCAGTGGGCGGGACACATAGCTCGCTGAGCTGATGGCCGCTGGGGCAGGAAAGTTCTCGATTGGCGACCACGAACCGGAAGACGTAGTGTGGGCAGTCCTCCCACTAGGTGTACCGACGATCTAGTGAAGGTCGCGGGAGGTGCCACGATGCGGGCGGTGCAGGACCGGTCGTTGTTCCGTGAGGTAGGCCTTTGTCCAGTAGTGGACGTCATTCGGCTGAAACGAACGAACGAACTGTATCTGTCCCATCACTAGCCGGCGTCACGTACCGAAATATGTAATAACAAACGGCCAGCCACCACCGGTTGACCTTTCTGTGTCCTTCTGTTTGCACAGGCTCCTATTGGATCGAGGGATGTTATTATTAGTTTGGGATTCCTCAAATAAGACCTTTACCTGTCGACGAATTGAGGGATTGAGTGAGAATGTGGCCTTTTCTTTGTTACATGAATTTGTTTTACGAAATTCGAGGAATTTGAATTGTCCCCATTTTTTGGCAAAAAAGGTACTTTTTGGTAAATAACAGTGAGTAAACCCAGTGCAGCGCAGGGTTTAAATTTATCTGCCTCTGAATAACTTATTACTGGTTTGATCCCATGCCGTCGGTCGCATCACTTAGGCTGAGTTCACCACCTAACTTTGACCGTAACTTTAACGATAACCGGTGTTTTTTGTATAGAGTTTGACAGATTTTTGACGTTTGTCAAAGTTAAAGTAAGAGGATGCAACCCGGCCTTAAAGTCACAAACAGACATACTGTCAGACATTTTTGATTTATTATATGTAGTATCTACCAATTTTTTATTGTGATCAGACCACACCTGCTACCTATGATAATATATTTCGTCCAACTAACACTAAATCTCTATTAATACATAACATCGTATAAAAATAAATACCTAAGTAAATCTCTTCACGCGTCATTAGCAGTACAGTAATCAGATAATTTATTTGAAATTCAAACCGCCAAAAACCGGTCCAAACCGGACTAATCCGGTTAATTTGCTAAACCGGAGCTAATTCGGTCCGGGCGAGCCGGAGCCACCGGCGACCGCATACGGATCACTGTTCCCTATTCCTGTAATTTTGGGAATTCGGATTTCACAACCTAGTTCCACGTGTTTAGGATTTTGTCCGGTTTTGCAGTCAATTGTGGATTATTTTGTGGGTATTCCTTTTATACGATATACAGGGTGTCCCAAAAAGAAGTGTCAAGCCGAATCTCAGAGGTAAAGCATCACTAGGGCTACCCGAATCACCGCTACTTTTGATAGTTTTCGAGTCATGACTTTTTTTTACAACATACAGGATTTTCAACTTTTTTAGTTTACATTCTTGTTATGGATGTAAATACTTCTGAATCAGCTAGGCCTAGTATTCGTCTAATAATAATACAAAAATTAGACATGTACCTTATTTATTCGCGCCACAGTAACTAAAAAAGTGCCTAAACACAAAAATTAAAAACAATTTTAACTCGAAAACTATCAAAAATCGTAGAACACACATGCATGCATACATGGGGGTGATTCGGATAGTCCTACTGATGCTACCTCTGGGCTTCAGCTTGACACTACTTTTTGGGACAATCTGTATAATCTTCTTTGCCGTTTTTCTGTCTCATTTTTTTTTACCTAGTAAGTCTTTTATAATAATTGTTTCCATGAATGCTCAAATAATAGATCAATTTAGATACTTATCAATTCCAAATTACTTCGTGAATCAGAATCAGAATCAGAATCATCATTTATTTGCTATAAATGTGGTACAGGAGATGGATACAGTTAATGGTTAGGTCTCACAATTAGTCATTTCTGACATGCAAATATTAAATTAATTAATTATTAAACATTTCAACAAATTCCATTAAAATATTATCAATGTAAGATGTCAATATAAATGTCAATAGTAGATACTCAATGTCAAAAATTCAGAAATTGTCGATGTCAAAGATTCACCAAGCATAATTCAATAACGATTACATACATAATTGCAAATGTCATCTAATAATAATTTATAACATCAATATAATTATTCAAAGACTCTTATTGACTTATCTGTTAAATATTCCTGCACTGTGTAATAACATTTGCTAACCAATAATTTAAATAAGCGTGTCTTAAATGCTCGAATAGGCAGTGTTTTTATTTCATCTGGCAATTTATTAAAAATTCGTACTGCCATTGGATAGCAGTTGTCACTTTGCAAGGATGTGAGCATTACAGGCAGTGTCAGTTTGTTTGGATAGCGTCCACGATAATTTGTATTTACTTCACTATTGCTTCTGAAAAGGTAGGGGTGCATCTTTACAAAACAGCTCATTTCAAAGATATAGATGCAGGGTAATGTTAAGAGCCTTAATTTTTCAAAATAAGGTTTACAACTTGTCCTAATGGATAGCTTACAAATGGAGCGTATGCATTGCTTTTGAGCAATAAAAGCTCTGTCTGAGTCTACTGAATTGCCCCATAATATAATGCCATATCGAAGCATAGAAGCCACATATCCATGATATGCTAATAAAGCAGTTTTTTCATCTGTAATGTTCACTAGGCGCCACAATGCGTATGCAAACTTATTAATCTTATTACACAGCGTATGTATGTGTGGCTTCCATGTGCACCTACTATCTAGGGTTATCCCCAAGAAGACTACTTCATTACTTTCGTCAATGTTTTGTCCATTATGCTGTATTGATAGTTTACAAGTTTTATTATTTCTCTGATTATGAAACTGAATATATTTGGTTTTTTTAATATTAACTTTCAAATTATTATTCTTCATCCAGTTGATTACGTCGTTAATTGTATTGTTAATGTCGTTATTATATTCTGTCAATGAGTCATATGTATTTGGAATCACCACCGATACATCGTCAGCAAATAATGTACAAAAATGTTGCGTGGATTTTGGGAGGTCATTAATATACAATAGGAATAACAATGGGCCAAGGATACTACCCTGCGGTACGCCAGTGATCTTATTTTGTGTATATGATCTATATGTCCTTTCATTTAAATATTTATCTAGATTTCTAATCTCTACGTATTGTAATCTTTCGCTTAGGTAAGTTTTTAGCCAATTGTAGATTTTACCTCTAAGGCCATATTTTTCACACTTAGCTAAGAGGAGTTCATGCGATACGTAATCGAATGCCTTACTCATGTCGAAAAAAATTGCCGTAACTTCTTTTGATTTGTCTACATGGCTCATGATTTTGTCGATAACTTTAAAGGTAGCCAGAGCTGTTGATTTGCCTTTTTGAAAGCCATTTTGATTTTTATTTAAAATGCTTAGTTTGTTTATAAAGGTTGTCAACCTGGCAAACATGGCCTTTTCTATAACTTTTGATAATATAGGTACTAAAGCAATTGGCCTATAATTATCTAATGTGTCAGTGTTTCCAGATTTGTGTATAGGCTTTATAATAGTTGTTTTTAATTTTTCAGGGAAAATGCCCTGTGTAAAAGACAGGTTAATTAAGTAACTCAATACTGGCGCAATTACAGTTTTAGTAGCCTTGAGAACTTTTGTAGGGATCTCATCATATCCTACAGAGTTTTTGTTTTTGAGATTCGCAATTATTTTAGTTATTTCATCACTGTCAGTGGGAAATAGAAAAATTGTATCATTCACATACTGGACGTGGTTGTGGGTATTATTTAGCACATTTGTCGTGCTATCCCTATCGCCTAATATTGCAAAATAATCATTAAAAAGGTTCGCTATGTCATTTGGTTCGTATATATTTTTGCCGTCATGTGTAATTTTTTTTATATAATTTAATTTCAAATTACTAGAATTTTTTATTAGAGTCCAAGATGCTTTACATTTATTTGTACATGTCCCTATATATTTTTTATTACAGTTTTTTTGCGAGTTATTTATACATTTTTTTAATATGGTTGTATATTTTTTATATTTGATTTTGTCGTTGATATGTCTATTTTTATAATATGTAAATCTTAGTAATCGCTTTGTTTTACATGACAACCGTATACCTTTCGTTATCCACTGGCTTTTTTTTCGTTTTAGAGCTATTTTTACTCTTTTTATTGGAACGTATAATTTATAAAATAATGTAAGGATATCATGGAAAGCATTAAATGCCCTATCCAAATCTACCTCATTATAAACCTCAGACCAGGATAAACTTTGCAGGCATTGCTTAAGTCTAATCATGTTTTTTGGGCTGAGATCTCGTTTATTAATAAAGTAATATTTTGCACTATTGGATTTGCTATCTATTGGGATTTCCAACGATTGAGCTGTATTGTGATCCGACAGTCCAAGATGGTGCACTTTGCTGTTAGCTTCAAATATATTGCTGATTATCAAGTCAATACAGGAAAGTTGCCTAGTAGGTTCCTTTATATGTGACATGTAACCATAGTTCTGAAGCAACCCTAAAAAATCCCTACAAATTGAAGTGTCTTTTAATGTGTTAATATTAAAGTCTCCTGTTATAATGATTTTNTTAAATTATAGGAATTTTCAGATAAATCGCTTCCTATTGGAGTGCTAGTGTTGTCAGGAATCACGCAATTTTCTTCAGATATTTCTGGTAACGATGAAGACGTATCCATCAATTTGTTCTTTAAAGGAGATTTTTTCGCAATTTTTTGTTGTTTGTTTTTTCTATAGGTGATATTATTTTGCTCCGAAGGATTTGTTGTTATTATTTTATTCAGCAGCTTAATACACGAAGGACATTTCCAATTCTGTTTTTTTGTCGAGTCCATTAATCGATATAATTTCTCTGACATTCCTAAACAGTCAAACTCATAGTGGTTTTTACATTTAGAACACAATATTGTGTCTTTTTTGTTAGTGTTAGATTTACACTTAAAACAAAGAACCATTTGCGCAGAAGTTTTCTGGTTGGCAGTTGAAGCCATTTGTTTTGAAGTACTTGCCATAGTGTGTAAGTTGGCTTATGACAAAATATCTAAAATAAAATATTTTGGAAGTACTGAGATTTGAACCACGGTCCCGCTGCGTGCAGAGTGCGATCAGTACCGTTGCGCCACCAAGCGCTTGTTTGACATGGGCGAATTTTTGGTAGAAGTGAATGAGGGAGTGGTGATTGTTCTTGAGTTCGTCGTTAACCGGTTTGTTAAATATACCGACACTTTTTATTATTGGTTTCTTCTTGACGGTGTATGAAGTAAACAATGTCTTTAGTACATAATAGTCTTATCTTGTTTTGTGGTCACTTATTGTTGTTTATTAAATATTTTAGCACTGTTATTTACACTTATAAGATGGTTCCATTATGAATTAGTAATGTTTACACAGTTTTACGTACATAAACGTCCCACAGTCACTGTTCACTTTGAAGGGCATTTTAATCGCACAGTTATTAGAGTTTTGAGTCACAAACGATATCACTTGATTATTGGACCGTGCGGATGATATGAAGTAAGTTGTAGAATATAATTACGCGTTTTACTATTTAAATCAGTAAATTAGTACGGAGTCGATGTTTACTGCAGCACTACCGCCGCTTTTTTTGCATTTACAATCGGGTACATTGGAAAACCTCACTCTGTATTTATCTATAGCCTCTATCATCAGCATTGTTTGTGTGATGCTGGTATAAAGAGAAGAGTCACATTTATTTTGAAATCCTTAAGAAACTAGTAAAAGTGAACATACATGGTGAAGGTCGGCAGCTGGGCAGCGCTGCCGATCGCCAGACGGAGACAGGTCGCGTTGACACCGGCGAAGAAGCCCTTCAGGCCTTCCGTTCTGTAAATGATGCGGCAGCCGTCAATCATTCCTGCAAAGGGAATGCTGGTGATGACATCCCTTTTTGAAAGCACATCATTTTTCAAAGTTACTGGTAATCTCGTCATTGGACAATTCAGGTAATTTTTATACGAGTTTTCGATCTTTTAAGTTAGAGGTTGCAATGCATTATGGTTTGATACTCTACCAAAGCTTAATAGGTAAAAAGAAAACATTATTTTTTTAACAAACGAATGTTCGTGGATTTTTACAGAATATCTTTGGATGATGTCGTCCTGAAAGCTGACTAAGGGAAAAATATGCAAACATCAGGCCTCCTCAACCTGTATCTGGCCAACCTGGGGAGTTTACGCCAAACCCTCCATTTGTCTCTGGCTCCTGCAAGGGAGACTAGATAAGCTGATAATACCGAGCTGCTATCAGTGGCAAAAGAGCCACAGATTATGATCCTATAAATATCATATATTTACCGTTATACTTGTGCTGCCTTCCAACCGCGATGCTAGGATGAGCGGACGCTTGTATCCTCGTCTTGAGCACGAAAGCTGGGTTGCCGGTGAGCCCGCTCAGCGCACCGCTCAGGCTAGCGCACGCCATCGCCCTCGTCAGCACCGTCTCGCCGCTGGCATCCTTCGTCCAGCCGAGCGTCTGCGTCGTGTGGTACCCTCCTAATCTGGCCAGGATTAAGGATTTTAGTCGGTAACGACCAATGTATTTAAAAAGGGAGTTACTTGACACATAGAATAAAACTTATTCCCCTTGAAGAAACTGAGTAAAGATATAGAGCAGAATATGAATATAAACAAAGCGGGTAGTAAGAAAGCATTCGGCTTAAAAATATTAGTCAACTTAGCTAATAGAGGAAGACCATGAAGGTGAACTCCAGCAGTTTAGCGGGAGCGAGCCCCCTTTGAAGTGCGAAGAGTCCCTAAGTCTTCCCGATCACACACAGTGCGTGGAAGGTGTCCTTACACCGCAGAGGGCCCACGGCACGATTGCTAGAGCTCAAAAAGTATAGTGAGGATTCTAGAAGTGTAGTTACCAACTCACCTAACAGAGTTCATGGTGAACCCCAACAGCATAGCGGGAGCAAGCCCCCTCTGCAGGGCAAAGAGCCCATCAGTCTTCCCGATCACATACAGCGCATGGAAGATGCTCTTATACCGCAAGGGGCCTTCTCCCCGTGCCTTCAACTCCCCTTGCAGTTGCATGCGGGTCTTGACCACGTCCATGGGGTTCGTTATGACGGTGGCACCAGCACCTGCTAGGCCTCCAATGATGAAGTCCATAATTTAGTCTGTGGGTTTTGGAAGGAGAAATATACATGATAGTTAGGTGTTAATAAATTTCTGTGAGGTCTTTTCTAGCCCTTCAACTTTCAAGTAGCCGCGAATCGGGACACGATAAAAATTAATAAATAAATCAATTGTTACCGCGGTTTCATGCGACCGATTAGGGTTTGATGGGCTAGTGGGAATTTAATTTCCAGAAATTTCAAATGGTCTTCTGACGGTCGTGTCTATTGATGTGCCNTGTAGTTGTTTATTAAGTAATTTAGCACAGTTATTTACACTTATAAGATGGTTCCATTTTAAATTAGTAATGTTTACACAGTTTTACGCACATAATCGTCCCACAGTCACTGTTCACTTTGAAGGGCATTTTAATCGCACAGTTATTAGAGTTTTGAGTCACAAACGATATCACTTGATTATTGGACCGTGCGGATGATATGAAGTAAGTTGTAGAATATAATTACGCGTTTTTACTATTTAAATCAGTAAATTAGTACGGAGTCGATGTTTACTGCAGCACTAGCGCCGCCGCTTTTCGCGCCGCGTGTCAAATCAAACCAAAATCACACTGTCCCTCGAAATTAAGTCATCAAAAAATTACACCTGATTAAACGTTTTAATCAAACGTAAATCCCAGATGTCAGGTGTCGGTTCTCCCCTCCATGGCATTTTTCTACCCCCCTGCCCTCTATGATTGATGAGCTCAAGATTAAGCTGAAGGTGGCCCTATCCTCGAATGTTGATCTTTCCACTTAATCAGGGTAAGTTATTATAGACTAGGATTATGGGGAAAAGTAAGTGACGATTGTCAAAATCTCGAGTGATAAAATGAGAATCTTCGAGTTTGACTTTCTTACATTGTTCATTTCTTTATATTGTTCGTAGTTATTAGTATTTAGTGATCTCTTTGTTTTTATTATAAACCATAATTAAATTTTATTTTCCTTTTTTGCAGGTAAGGATTGCACATATTACCTACTTCAATTTCGGTAAGTTTTTAGAAGATAAGTAGTCTGACTAATGCAGAATTTTACATAATTTTCCAACAAAGTGTTAATCAAACTTGGTACTTAGAAGAAAACTAAGAATAACATAAATATTCTAATTACATGTAACTGATATGAACTTCTAAATATTTTTTTATAAACCTCCATCTTGTCGGTTAAATCACTTCACGTTTAAAAGAGCCAACGTAAAGAATTTCTATCAAACGATCCGATCCGAAACACTCAGAGCCGGATTCGAGCGGTTAATACGCCGGCCAAATATATCCGGAGTTCCATTTCCAATTATCGGACAAGTGGAAATATAATCCGGGTATAAAAATGGCCTGTGCGCGCAAAGGGTTAACTACAATGGTTATATTTCCAAGGTAATTTTGAAGGTTATAAAAAAATCTATTTGTGAAATACTCGTAGCTTGGTCGTTTATCAATTGATATCATTTATATCGCATTTCTTTGTAAAAATGTACTTAACCTACATAATATTAATTTGTGCAGTTCAGACACAGAAGGATTAGACTAAGAGAGAGAAAAGTTGTTTCAAAATCAGCCAGACAGTTTTGACAGTTCCAACTCCTTGCCAGACAGTCTTTTTAGGATAGCTGCCAAAGCCACGATGACCCAAACTTCATGATTCACCAACAGATCTTCTATCATCGATCCCTATATTGGGAGCATACGCTGACAAACTTTCAGCTTTTATAAAATGACGTAGGTCTGGCGTTCACTAGCTCTTAGTCTAGATTGGTAGGCGTCAAAATTAAATTAAATTTTAAAGGAAAAAATACTTAAGTATTGAAACATAATTATAAGAGAAGTTGTTAATTTTCTGCCGTTCCTTAGATGCTCCTAGAAACTAGTTATCTCATTTTCAGAAATGTTTCAGAAATAGACAGTTAAAATAACTGGATCCTCATTAACCGAGCCGTAGGTCGTGCCGCAAGAGCCCTTAACCTAATAAGAAAGCGAGCAACACCCAGCCTCGAAAATAGGCAGAAAACGCTAACATTTTTTAATTAGCAATACCACTTTCATCGCGGTTAACACAACGTTTACTTTAAAATAAAAAATACGACGCTACCACTTGAAAATCGACCTTGCTAGTTTGGATTAGGGTTGGAATTCGTGTGGTGCAAAATCCAGGGGTGCTCAACCTTCAACCGAAACGTGTGGCGTTTTGAATTTTTAAAAAGATTATTTCAGTGTGGTCCGGGCCTTAATGGCGGCGGCTGTTCTAATTAATGCCAGATGAAACTATGTCACGGGCTCGAGTTGTGGAGGTGGTGGTTAGATGGCACGCGTGGGTGTAAGGCTTTGCTGGAATGCTTGACAAATTGTATCTTTGGAACTTAAAGTTTCTGATGTAAATAATTGATTTAAGGTTTGGGCGAGCTTTATTTATAAATAAGCTAGAACTAACAATTTCAATGTAGGTCTAACGCTTAACTTAATCTAGCACAATATATTGAAATATTTCAATTTCTGCTCAGTCTCCGAAGGCAGTTTAATTTCTTTATGTGTCAAACAGAATTGTAAACGAGTGAAACTGGAGACATTTACTGACATTAAAACACCTTATTCTAATTAAAGACTCGACTAGAATGACACCTCAAGCGGAGCTCACTAAATTGCAAACAACAGATTTAATTTCCTCCATTTAATCAACTGTTGTTGCCTTTTCACTCTGTTTTGCACCTTGTCCTAGTGATTTTTAAGTTTGTTTTGCTTCGAGATGCTACTCCTCGAAAAGGGGTCAGGGTGTAAGTTTTTACAGCCGCGCTCACCTGTTGCCAGCGGACTGTTATGTTCAATAAAACGTAGTACAATTCGGAGTAATGGCACTCTTCGCGCGATGCAGGCATGAATTTAGATGTAGGTACTCTATGTGATGTTGATTTTTTGAAAAGGTTTGCGACCACTGGATTTATTTGATGTGGAACACGCGTTATGCTTAAATTAAGGAGTTAGTAAATATGAAGTAGATACCTATAGAAATGTTTAGATGAACACATAAGGCTCTTTTATGTGCAGATAAGGTCAAACTTTTGATGTTATTGTTTTTTTTTTCTTACCACAGAAATTTACAACGAGACAATTTATTTGGTCTTTTCGCACAGCAAATAGTGTTTATTTTTACCCGACTGCGCCAGAAGGAGGGTTATGTTTTTAACTAATATTCCAGTGTTCTGAAATCAAGAAACATGTCTAAAACCATCATTTTTAATCTTTGCTAGTTTTATTAAAATCGTCAGTCTACCTTTCCTAAGCAACAAAATCAGTGTCTCCTGAATCTCATTCAAACACGAAGCTTTATCTCGAATCAAAGCTGTCCCAAAAGTCATGATGAAAGCCGCCCCTTCACTCGGCGGCGCAGAAGAAAAATTACGCGACATAATCAGGGCGTTGTTTATTAGAGCCCTGTCCAATAAAAATAAAATAATATCGTCCGCCCCCGCACAAAAGAAGTCGACAATGGCGCTACACAATGTTGGTCACATTTGCGCCGCGAGACGGTGTCGATGGGTGCTGCAGGGGCGGATTAAGGATCACCAGGTTTTTTTTAATTACAAATCTCGATAAATCGAGGATTCCGTCAACTGGGACCGCAATTAACTGGGACCGCGGTCCCAGTCGCCGGATGCGTAAAAATTAAATAATTTTCTTCCGGCGACTGGGACCACTCATAGATAACTTTAAAGAAAATATTATTCAATCCAAAATCGGTACAGTACTAAAATCCATGAGTGGTCCCAGTCGCCGGAAGAAAATTATTTAATTTTTACGCATCCGGCGACTGGGACCGCGGTCCCAGTTAATTGCGGTCCCAGTCACCGGAAGCCTCGATAAATCATGCGAAAATAGCCGTTAGAGTGTTACTACCTAAGTTCATTATGCATCTCAATCAGACTTACAAACTAGAAAAGTAATCGGTTAAAACGTAATTATTATTACTGACAGGATTGCTACCGTTATCGGAAACTCAAAATTAAGGTGCATGGTAGCAATCCCGTCAATATTAATAATTATGTTAGTGACCATGAAAGTTTAAAACAATAAATCGGTTAAAACGATTGAAAAACTTACCACATTTCACAGGCATCGATCTTTTACTTTTGGAATATAGCCGACGCTAACGTAAAAGCTTTTACTGCCACTAGTAAATAAGATTTTGAGCTTTAAAACTGTAGTCTCAACATCATAATATCGTACAACTCTACAAAAGTGCCATACGTCCAAAAACATTGTTTTTTGCTGTTGTGATAGCGATAATTTAGAGGATGTGTATTGTGTATTTATATTGTAAAGTACATTCTCTAAGCACACCAACCACAATGTATTTTATTTGTTTTATTGTTGCCCAGCATCCCAAGTCCGTGCCCGCGCCGCACAATGCGACAATACACACCGGTCGGAGGGCCCGCTAATGTTCCCTACATTGTCCGCGTTTTGTTTGCCCTGAATGCGGCCCTGAATTACGTGCTAATGTTTGCTGGCCATGATTCGACGAGAAATGTGACGATGCTAATCTTGAAATTGTACTGAAATGGATGCTGATTACTTTTTTGACGCATCTGAAGAGATTTTGTTTTCAGATGAATCTTTGTAAAGTAGCAAGGACGTATAACTTCGATGTAGATATGCGTAATCTTTCGTCATGGAAAACATATAAAGTTTCTAACGAGACATGTATTTGTATGGAACTTTCTAATAGTGCTTGCTATGAAACTGTAATTTATCATCCTCATGAAACAAACTCGTGAAAAATACTCACAGGTATTTAGAATATAATATTTTGCCCCATAAAAAGCTGTAGGCTCTTGCCCATGTTACATGCAGCAAAACGCTTAGTGTAACATAATAAGACATATTATGTCTACTATGTAAAGATGTCGTGTAGTGCCGTGTGGTGACGGCAGAGTAGAATACATTTGTCACCAACCCCTACTCTTCCCGCGGGTGTCGTAAGAGGCGACTTAGGGACTACACATCAAACAGAGAATGGGCAGCAGCGCTCTCTGAAAAACATCAATCTTTTAAACTGCGATCTCCAACCCGCCTGCCAAGCGTGGAGATTATGGCAAAACCCTCCACTATAGTGGAGGAGGCTCATAGTCCAGCAGTGGACTGTAAAGGGCTGTTGATGATGATGATGATGATGTAAAGATGGTACTTTACATCTAGTTATTCACATACGATATTCAAAGTAAGTGCTTAAAGCTTACAGTTACAGAATTTCAGAAGAAACCAATTTTTAGAAAATAATTTGTTACATTTCACTTCTATGTCATAATTTTCAACTTGGTAATCCTGTCACTTGGTATCGCCAGTCAATTTATTACTTAAATGAATGTGTCCCAAGGACAAAAATATGGGCAAATTATCTCATCTCAAACAACAAGGCACATTTAAGTAACCGGCACTGCTAAAAACTGTCATTAGGAATTCCCCCGTCGCCCGAAGTGTCGTGTCTTACTACCCCATTGACGGGGTGATTCGCGAAAAAGTTATTCGGAGGCCTTGTCGTGGTGGTGGACCTTTTCCGTCGATAGGTCTTGACAGCTCTAGAAAATAAACAGTTTAAAAATACCTGATGACCATGCTAAAATAGTAGTTAGTGGTTATCTAAGCTGAAGTTTTATAAAATGCTTTAATTGAAATAAAATTAAACGAATCACATGGTTGAATGGACGGTTCAATTAAAATATTTTGACTTGAAATGGCCCTTCAACTGTGGTGAATGGTTAATTACTCGTTACTGAATTTAAAATTGTACGTCCCTAGTTTTAATTGTAGGGATTGATGGGATAAAAAACCGATCAGTCTTATAAATAATTGTACTAATAGCTACAATATTTAGTTTAATTTATATTTCAAATCTTATTAAAACAACCCTGTAGTTGAACAAGAGAGCATTTCAATGACATCTTTTATTACTCTTCAAAGGTATACGAGCCGAGCTTTCAAACCATTCGAATATTCCTCGATATCCCATAATCAATTCATCTTTGACAGCTGCTATCTTGAATGGGGATCTTCATAAAGCGATACATTTCACCCCCGCCTGGGGTGAAACGGGGTGAGTGGGGGGATATTTCTTTGCTTTTCATTTTAAATTGACCTCCTATCAGATCTTTTGAGCCGTCAGCAGGGGAGAGGCCAACTCGATATCTTTTTATACTTTTAGGTCCTTCCGATTTTTTTGTAAAATCCTAAAAATAACTCGTCACCAAACAAACATCGTGTCCCAAAATTCAACGATAAGCCGGCGCCATAGGGTGAACAAGGCCATGACTATTTTAAGAAAAACTGATTTTTATCAAAGAACTAGCGGCCGCCCGCGACTTCGTACGCGTGGATCCCGTTTTACCCCTTAGGGGTGGAGTTTCGTAAAATCCTTAGCGGATGCCTACGTCATAACATCTACCTGCATGCCAAATTTCAGCCCGATCCGTCCAGTGGTTTAGGCTGTGCGTTGATAGATCACTATTTCAGTCAGTCAGTCAGTCACCTTTAAGATTTATATATTTAGTTAGATAAAGATAGAAAACTTACAAGTTTCTTTTCCATTGTAAAATTTTAAATTTTGGTATTAAATTCGATCAGATAGGTTAACAATCTACATGATTGTCGCATAAAAGGATAAAGTTTGCTTAGAAACGTCCTAGTGTCCACAGAATCTACACTCGCGAGCAAAAGTATGGAATCACTTACATAAAGTTGTTTCCACGCGATCTTGTGTACTAACGAATTTGTTAGTAACTAAAAAAGTGGCACCATTTTAAAGATTAAACTTTTAATTTTAAATTGATACCAAATTCATTTAAATCACACCAGTATTTAAAAAGATATCCCGCCTAATTTGAAGAAGTAAGGAAAAAGACATGTATCAACTGTTTCATACGTCGCGAGTTGCGGCCTATTTACCCCCTATAAAAGCACGTGTTTTCAGATTTTAGCTTTCACACGTTGATTCATACACATCTCCGCTTCTTTTGACCCTTTACCTGGGATTCTACACCTTCAGAAGCAGCACAAATCGTTGCACTATTGCAAGAAGGGCTCAGCCACCGGGCTGTCGCTCGTCAGCTCCACATAAGCCAGTCCTGGGTTTCGAAAGTTTTAAGACGCTTTCGGGAGACTGGTGGCTTTATCCCGAGACCAAGTTCTGAACAGCGCCGGTGCATATCGCAGAAGGATGACCGTTTTTTCATATCAAACTCTCTATGAAATCGTCATTTGACTGCTATCGACGTCCAGAAAGCGCTCAGAAATGTTCGTAGGATACCTGTTAGCAAGTGGACAGTTCGTCTAAGATATGAGCAATAGAATTTGACTCCAAAAAGGCCGACCACAGACTCGAAACTGACGGCAGGTCACCGACAAGCACCCAATTTCAATTTGCTCGCACCCATTTTGATGGGAAGGTGAGTAATGGAGGCAAGTTCTGTTATCCGATGAATGCAGACAGTGTTTCCAGTGCAGCAGTCTAAGAGGGCGGGTCTATAGGCGGCCTGGAGAGTCATTTGTGCTGTGCTGGTTCGCTGAAACAGTGGCTTATGGGGGTGGCTTGCTCGACTTCCCATCGAGATGTGTACGAGCAAATTGAAAGCGTGCTTATCGGTGACCTGCCGTCAGTTTCGAGCCTGTGGCAGGCCTTTTTGGAGTCAAATTCTGTTGCTCATATCTTAGACGAACTGTCCACTTGCTAACAGCTATCCTACGAACATTTCTGAGCTCTTTCGGGACGTCGATAGCAGTCAAATGACGATTTCATAGAGAGTTTGACATGAAAAAACGGTCATCCCTCTGCGATATGCACCGGCGCTGTTCAGAACTTGGTCTCGGGATAAAGCCACCAGTCTCCCGAAAGCGTCTTAAAACTTTCGAAACCCAGGACTGGCTTATGTGGAGCTGACGTGCGACAGCCCGATGGCTGAGCCCTTCTTGCAATAGTGGAACGATTTGTGCTGCTTCTGAAGGTGTAGAATCCCAGGTAAAGTGTCAAAAGAAGCGGAGGTGTGTATGGATCAACGTGTGAAAGCCAAAATCCGAAAACTCGTGCGTTTATAGGGGGTAAATAGGCCGCAACTCGCGACGTATCAAACAGTTGATACGTGTCTTTATTCTTACTTCTTCACATTAGGCGGGATATCTTTTTAAACACTGGTGTGATTTAAATGAATTTGCTATCAATTTAAAGTTAAAAGTTTAATCTTTAAAATGGTGCCACTTTTTTAGTTACTAAGAAATTCGTTAGTACACAAGATCGCGTGGAAACAACTTCATGTATGTGATTCCATACTTTTGCTCGCGAGTGTATTTAACTTTCACAATACATTATTAACAAGAGCGTTAGCGCAAGTTAGTGAAAGAACTTGGCTTAACTTTTTCCGGAGACCAGCCGCTCAAGTTGGCAAAACTTTGAACTTTTAACAGACTTACTTAACTAAATTTTTTTACTAGGGATAAAAATTATAACAAAAGCTTCATGACCTCTATGCATAGACCTAACTTATACAAAATAAAAGGTATTATCTTTTATTTGTATGAATAATAATGAATTCAGATTTATCGATAAGCTAAAAATAACAGCACGTTTCTTTGAAAATATATCAAATCTTTAAGTTTCTAAAGATAAAGTCTGAAATATTGTACATATGTAAAGGAAAATTAAATCCTTTTTAGTACCTACCATAAACTTAACGTTCTGTATTAGCCCATAAACAAATCCTTCTCGTGGATCCTAAATCGTTAAGTAACCTCCCCTGTATACCGAGGAAATAAAAAATATCACCTGTCACATATACAGGGCGCTACAAAAACGTTGCCCGAGAAAAAAATATGGCGTCGCAAATCACACAAAACGGACACAGCCAGGGTTGCTAGTTACAGGAAGGTTGACAACAATTCTTTTTTCTTAAGTATTCTTTATATTTTTTTAATTATTCACAAAGATTCGAGTATGACAAGAATGTGCAAGGAATTTACTTGCCTCAAGTAAAAATCGAAAGGCTATTTGACTGAGTTTCTTGGGTCAGTTCTTTTCTTTTTGCCGCCACCTTAAGGAGTATTTTCAGAAATTCCATCATCATCATCATTTCAGCCATAGGACGACCACTGCTGAACATAGGCCTCCGCCTATGATTTCCAGATTGGTTTATAGCATAGCGTATAGTATTCAAGCTTGTTACTCCACAATGATTCCAGTTGTCAAAACTCATACCAAGTAACTTCAAATCTTAGTATTTGCAGTAGAAGAAAAGGGGGGTAGAAATAGTTTTGTAAACTCCTGAAAACCTTTCGCCAGCCCTGCAGGAGTCGGACGTATCAAACGAGCCGGAAAAATGGTGCTCCTTGCTGTTTTCAGTCGCAGCGGCCCCGTAGCGGCCCCGTGACGGCTCCGTAGCGGTGACGCAGCGTTTCAGGACTTCGTTACGCTGCTAAATGGTTTTCCAGTGATTGTGCTTGTTTAGTCGTTACCGGTCTATTTTGTTGAGAAAGTAAACTGTGGAGGTACTCGATTTGAGATTTTGCTATTTTATTTCTTCTGGTATCGAGATGAATGCGGTAGTGATCGGTTACCTATCAAGGTTTTTGCTGATTAGGTGGCCATAGATTCCAAAACGAAAGTTTTATGTCCATTGGAAACTACAGTCGATAAAAAACATCAGACTACATATTTTTTTTGTTTCAGAACGTAATGATTATGGGACAAAACTAATCGGGCTACACTGTAACATGTTATATCGTCGTTGACCACTGAAAACCTCGGGAGTACCGAAAACAATTTTTTTCAGGAGTGACAAAAAAGTCTCCTGAATATTTTTGTACGAAACCTTTTCCCGGGTTTTTTTATGTTTATTACAAAGAAACATTCGAATATAGGTGAGCTAAAAATGTGCGTTGAGAGGTTTTCTTAATTTCTTACTTATTACATTTAAAAGTATTTTTGGTAAGAAATCGACTTACAAGGTTAGCACACAACGACGATGTCTTAAGATTTTAACAAAAACGTTTTAGTCAGATTATGTGCTGGTGCCTGTACCCAAGCAAGTGTGAAACTTAAGCTTTTCAAAGTTTATCTGAAAGTGGATTGAACTCAACTTGGAATGAACCACTTGGGAACTGAATAATTTGCGGATAAAAATATCTTCAATCATGCAACAGGTCTCAAATACTTAAAAACACCTAAAACTGCTTCATTATCGGATCAACCTGTACATAAAAATCTTGTCACACAATTTGCAACTCTAACACAAGTTATTAAGGTTTAGTTTCGCTCAAAAATGTCATGCGAATTGCGCCCAATAGCTTCTTGGAAGTTTAGCCATTTTGAGGTAAGAGAGTATTAGTTCGACAACTTCAGGGTTTTCAAGATATCTTGGGACGTTTATCTGTGTCTATTCAAATTGAGACCTTGTGGAGACGGGGTTAAGGTGGATTTTCGTGTGTTTTGAATGGAGTTTCCTAACGAATTCCTTTATAGTGTTGACACTCTAAATGCACGTTTGTGTTTATTCGTAATTGGTTATTTCGCGTCGGGAAGTGTTTGCACGTGATTGTGTTCTTAACTGGATTATAATTATTTTGGTGTTAACGGTTTTGACTTTAGATAGCGTCTTATCCAACAATTGGTTTGGTTAAAGCCATCCTATTAACAATTACCGCCTTTCCAAACTCTCTTCTTCATAGGCTCTTCTTTGGGTAGGTAACAAGTGAGATCATAGCCTTTACATTAGTATAAAACATCCTTGTCAGAACAAGGAACAATCGAACCAAAGACTTATCATGTCTTCCTGAGCACGGATTTTAAGTACTCGTTTTCTGAAAATGTGCTTTTTTTCAAGCTCGCTATGCCCCGACCAAGCAGGAATAAAAACATCAAGACTTTTTTTAATGTATGACCTGAAAATTGAATCTAAGACTTTACTTCAGTTCTCCAACCACTAGTCTTTGGAGACGGCGTTAATTGACTAAAGATCTTTCATCTTCGATAATTAGTCCCTATTATGAAAACATAGCTCCACCAAATCCCTGAGGAACGTATTAATTAAATACAAGCGTAATTACGATAAAAGCACAACCCACCACAAACTCGCGTTGGATTGATACACCGAAAAATTTGCGAGATAAATTCCCGGGTTTAAACTTGGAACAACTTTTCCCATTACATGGGATTATGCGTGCCCATTCCAGTTGGTATTTACCACAGTGTAATTACGCGTCGTAGGCCTAGTGTGCTAGCTACTCTCTATAAAGTATATTTATGGCCACAGAATAATAATAAGTACTACGTACAGAAGGTTTACTTCGCGAAGGTATTTAAAAAAAAAATATGATCAATGTCATTAACAATATGGTGTAATTTAGCTTGTCTCAAGAGTCAAGCACCATTTTGTTGACAAACGTCAGCGATCGGTACTGCGCCGAAGCCATAGGGCTGACTTCGGTAAAATGATGTGTGACGTGAGGTGCCAAACTGCAGAAAATGGATGAATTATCATGAATAATATTAACCACTTATTTACCTCTCAGTGTCTTCAGGCACCTTAAAAAAGTACATTCTGTGTTTTTATTATTATTTAGGCAGTTAAATACTGTACAATATTTAGTACACCATTTTTTAAATTTTTTCCATCATACACAAGAATACGCGTACGTGAGTCAATGCTCGCTCGTATGTGAGGCCTTGTCGAATAGTAATCCTGTTGGGTGCCATCGTGCTTGTTTTGTTTTCGATGTAAACTCGCGGAGATGAACAGGCCTGGTATGGCTATTTTGTGTAATTGGCATGTATACCCAAGCGTTTATAACATTGTGGTTCAGATCGCTGTAAAGGTGAGTATCGACTAGAGCATTTCTGTGTAATGTAACGGTCTTGCGAATGGTACAATACAGGGAAAATGAACGACGTTTGGTTCGTTAAAGTGTGACACGATTACATGTCATAGAGCGGCTCGTTGTTCTGCTACAAATAAATACTCACCTTAATGTTGTTAGATATTCTTTATTGCATGCCACGATATATACTTACCTATAAAAGAAATACAATTTAGGAGGTCTGATCGCTAGGAAGAGTACATACAGGGAGGGAACATGTAGCTCGTAGTTGTTGCTTGCGACTCTACAAAATATAAATTAAACACATCTTGATAAAAAGAAACTGTAGCCTCTCTATATGGTGAAAGCTATTTCGTTGAGTCTATGTCGTTGCACGATCGTTTAAAAACGTGTTTTATGCGTGAGCACTATCGACATAATATTTAACAGTTTTGGCGCGGTCCCAGAGTGGACGGTTTAGTTTTTGATATACGGCGCTGTGACAGACCGTTTGATCACGGCCAGTGATTTATATGATTATGTAATCAAAATGGCGGCTCTTGTTGATGATTTGTCACGATTTAGCGTCCCTGGGAGTTGTGTACGTTCCTGGAACAACAATGGATATCAGTGTAACTTTTCATTTGAGTTAACTGGACAGTTTGGCCTGCTCTATTTTTTCTCTGTCGGATACCTTTATTTTGAATGTATTGTACCTACAGAGAAATCTGAAGGTTTTTCAGAAAGGATAGATATCCCGTGAAATAATAACAACAACAAAAGTTAAACGCACGTTGACCACTGGTTCAAAATGACATTTCCATACCCACTAAATGTCAATTTAAACAAGTGTTCAACGGGCGTTTAACTTTTTGTAATGAGGCCATAAAGGTTTGTTTCATTTCGGATTAGTTTTATCGACAATATCATCAATTAAAAATCGGCTGCAATATCGCAGCCGAAACGTCAAGCCGTGAGTAGGTCCATAATGTAACTCATTAATAAACGTCGCGTTAAGACCCGTGTCTTACTATTTTAATTGAAATGGAACGCGAAAGTTTAAATGCTTATAATATCATCAATTTTATTTGCGTATGTCTTGGAAAAGATCTAGGATCAATCCTATCTGAATCTTAAATAAGTGCCTTCTTACGTTCCCTCTCACACAAATAGACTTACACGAGAGTCCAATATTGTTACCTAGACCCAACAACACAAAAAGCTAGCGTCAATCCCTACAGTCCTAATCCTAAGTCCATATTCTGATAGCCTTAAGGTCTATAATCCAGCTTCTTGCAGGTTTATGAAAGGCAATGTTGCCTAGGCGTATAATAACTTCAGGTACTTACAAAAGGCGGACCTTGACCTTTCAGAGCTGAAAGATAGGGTGAATGCGGCGGGAGATTACGCTTCTAGCGCTGTAGGTGAAAGGATGGGTGAAACAGATACTTGTATGTAGGTGTCTCTTATAGAGGTTGACATAATTTGTACTCTGACCTAAGATTACTGTGCTGAATTTGGAATTTTGTATTTTTTCTTAGCAATAAAATTGAATGGTTGCATCTCGTTTTATGGGTTACAACAATGTTAATAAAGCGTCATAATACGGTTTTACAATTTCATTATTGAAAAAATGCCTTTTCTATCGAGTTTGTTGAATTGCATGAAAATAACTCATCCATAACATAACCCTCATGGAGCATTTTTCAAAACACTTGCATAAATAATTTAGTTATCTGATACTAAAACAAAATATCATTATTCAGTACAAAGACCTCAATGGACGTCCTAAGTCTATCCAAATATTTAAGAATGCATTCTTAAATCCCAAATTTAATCCGAAGCTTAAAAGCTCACAGAAGCAAGTCCAAGGCAAACGTTTATCCGGCGCATTGTCGAAGCTTTCAAGTCGCGATGCAGGCGCGGCCGGAAGTCATCTCACGACAAGTTGGAACAAGGTCGAGCATAGCGGGAGACGAGCTATAAATATATAGCTTCGGATTAAATTATGCATGCGATACAGCAAGCCTTGTTAATATTGATTAGAGACTGAATTCCGACAAAGGACTGAGAAAGAAGGTGTATCTTGGAGGGTTATGAGGACTTAAAAACAATAATTTAGCATAATTATTGACCCCGCAAATGTTTTGCATTTGGGGTATGAAAAATAGCTAACGTCCTATTTTCAGACCTACTGAATATACACACAAAATTTCATTAAAAAAAAAAACTCATTAAAACTCATTTATTTCTGTAAATAGGCTTAAAAAAGCACTTTTACGATAAGAATCGGCCAAGCCGTTTCAGAGGTATTTTGTAACAAACATTATGACAGAATTTTATTAGTGTGGTAGGTAACTAAATACTGCTAATGTATAGTCACTTCACGTTAAGTATAGTGGTAAAGGTGCGGGTAACGCCAGCCCTGATGTTGTGAAAATACACATTACCCGCAACCTTTCATATATCTAGCAATGGTCGTCTTTGGGTGAAAAAGAATAGTAGATATGTAGTTTAATTGCTTGTTATTAAGATAAAAAACTGTGTGTAGGAAAAAGTTTTTGGATTCCTCGCATCGCTACCACTGTGAACAGAACTAATACAAGTTTTCGACAAATTCAACAAGCAAAGTGTCGAAGGCGCGAATCAGTCAGCACCGCGTTCCACTTCCGACTTAGTCCGGAGTCCAGCGTCTTTCTGGTATACCTACCAGAAATACGATGATTTTTGTTTAAATAAAACTTGTGAAATGTGCTTTATTTTCACGGCTCAAACTCTTTATTGTATTCGTAATAATATGTTCTATAGAACAAACCTCGCTCATGATGTCATTCCCAAGATGCTCCTTGATCGATGAATGCCAGTTGAATCATAAATTCGTTGAGAGAAACACATAAAAGTACATACAAACCGCTAACACACAGTTTCATTGTGTAGCTTAGGCTGAACTTCGCCTGAAAACGAGACCAAAATTGTAGCTGAAACTGTTTTAATGGCCACCACAGAGCTTCGGTAGGTCATTAGTATTTAATACTTAACGCAAACTATCTTATTTTACATGTGCCTGCCTATATTCGTAGTACATTAAAACTCATTTTGGCTTAACGGGACTATTCCCACATCTCGTTCCCACACACTCCTGTGTAGCCAGGATCTACAGCTTGGCCGCCAATAAAAACTCAACTATTGAATGTCAAGTTTGCCTCAGTCATTGTGTACTTTCGTCATATTATAAAGTTCATGAACTGTGTTACCATGTGTACTTATCCACTTCATAGTATCCTTTTATATTTGGATTTTATCCTACTAATATTATAAATGCGAAAGATTGGATGTCATGATGTTTGGATGTCTGGATGTTTGTTACTCTTTCACGCAAAAACTACTGAACGGATTTTCTTGAAACTTTACAGTATTACTGTTTATAACCCAGATTAACATATAGGCTATAATTTATGACGATCTGTGACATACTAAATTTCACGCGGGTGAAACCGCGGGCAAAAGCTAGTCTGTAATATATGAACAAGACATTTTCTACAAAAGTTAGATGCTTTAGACAAAAGCGTTGACCTAAGATTTTTTAGACTTTCTGTCCAACTTGTCGTGCCCGCGGCGTCGACGCTCGAAGATTGCACCTTCTATTCGATTTAAAGCGTTCTTAAAGTATTGAAGTGGGATTGCCGCGACACGGGCGAAGATGGATTGTTTTAGAAATTAAAGTGAAAACTTTTAATAGGTCTTACAATACTTACTCGTAGCTATTAGTTTAAATTCGGGATAAAATATTCACTCTTATCTCCGTACAAATTCTGGAACATCGTTGAAACGTTGCTTTAGTCCTTATTTTGGAAATTACTTTCTAAGTTGATGTCTACGTCAGTAAGTGACGTTTACCTATAACTAGGTTTATAATCTATACTAATATTATAAATGCGAAAATAACTCTATCTGTCTGTCTGTCTTGCTTTCACGCTTAAACCACTGAACCGGTTTTGATGAAATTTGGCATTGAGAGATAGTTTGAGTCCCGGGAAAGGACATAGGATAGTTTTTATACCGGTTTTTGAAACAGGGACGCGCGCGATAATGTTTTTTGTGACAGACAAAATTCCACGCGGGTGAAGCCGCGGGCAAAAGCTGGTTTACTATAAATGCGTGCCTTTGCCTTAACTAAGTTCGTCTTCAAATTAATACAAGCAATAATGTAACAACAAATTATGTAACATGTTGGTTAATACAACGTAATATTACAAGAATGTTTCAGGCTATTTTTTTTATATTTAGTCATTATTCATAAACTTTCCCTAATCTTGTAATTCCAATGCTAACGCTCTATAAATCTCGCGAACTTTAATACCGCTCCCATATTTATGTCTAAACTCAGATTTTAATATCCCGCCAAAAATCAACACACAACACGTTGGACCCTGCGGTAGTGATGTTACGGATAAGCGCTGGTATACTTAACCGAAAAACTTTAGACTGTTCATTTTCTTGTTCCTTTTCAAGTACCTACATAGAATAAAAAATAGGTGTATTTATTCATTTATTATTATTCGTTTACTTCTAACATCTCGTAAAAAGGTAAATTACCAAATTCACCTATTCATACAATAATGTATCTTTTCTGTCTTTAATTTCGATGGTTAGTACTATTATATTTTGTTGCACCTTAAAAATTTATTTTTTAATCCCCCTTATCTTAATGTTCCCTTGTAAATCTCCATTAGATTCTTGAGATTCTTTCTGAGTTTGTAAAAGGAATCGCTCCGAAAATGTTTAAACTCATTTTATCTGAAAGTATCCGTATCCGAAAATCCTGAAGACACAATATAACCGCCCTAGACGTTATTCATAAATGCAAATGGCGGGCACCGGAGGGCGGAATCTTAAATCCGAGGAATTGTTTCATGTTTTCGAGATTCTCAAGATGTTTGTTGAATGCAAGGATGCGGGGTTTAGGACCGGGAGGTGAATATCGGCGAAATGTTAAAAGTGAGCGTATTTCTGGATAATATTTAACGGTGGTTGAAGATGAAGTGTATAATACGTTTCAGTATTAGAGCGATACTTAATATAATAACCTCCTTTTTTAAGTCGGTTAAAAATGACAAGTTCACGCGGTTTCAGCGCCAACAGAAAATAAAGAACAACAGGTAACAGAAAGTTAAGGCTTTTTCAAAGATGTTTTGGTTCTGGACTTTAACCGTATGATTTTTTTTTATCCACAACGAGGAAGCTCTTGATACGTCCGATGCAAAACGTGTCATTTGGAAGAGCCTATAGAAAAGTTAACATATTGAATAGTTAATGTTAATGTATTAAATAACTTAAAATGTCATAGTAAGTACAAAATCTTTTATGTTTAAAATGTTATATCAAACTAGCTTTTGCCCGCGGCTACACCCGCGTGAAATTTAGTGTCACAAATCGACATAAATTATAGCCTATATGTTAAACTGGGTTACAAACAATAATACTGTAAAGTTTCAACAAAATCCGTTCAGTAGTTTTTGCGTGAAACATCCAGACATCCAAACTTTCGCATTTATAATATTAGTAGGATGAAAAACTTAAAAAAAATATTGATCGTCGGTTTTGCCTCAAACCCAGCGTTATAATAAACACTACGTAGAAGCTTTATTATGTGAAAATACAAAATCACTATTCACACCTCGGGGAGAGTAACGCGAGATTCCATCACGAAATATTCGCGTATCATGACTTCGTGTCCTAGCTGAAGGAGAGCAGACAACACATTTCACACTGCATAAATCATCATTATCTCAGCCATAGGACGTCCCCCAATGCTTTCCATGTTGCCCGGTTGGTAGCGGCCTGCGTCACTGCATAATACAAAAATGTAATTGAAAAGCTGTTTCAAAATACTTTAATTATTATTTTTTATCTAATGGACATTAGACAAACCAAACTTACACTAATTGCTTTCGGCATTCATAAAAACTGCATATAATTATTGCAGAAAAAAGTTTGGAAAAGCTCATTCTACTTTCCTTGCATGAGATGAAAAAAATAGAAAATTAAGCTGCCCAACTCTTACAATATTTTTTTTGGTAATTAATTCTCTATATTGACATATAAATCAGGTTGATGTCGTCATCTAATTTAATAACTATTTTTGACATTATGTCTAAGAATAGGTACTTCGGGTTTTTATTAGATTTGTTGTTTACAATATTGCGTAGCAAAAACTTTTGAACAGACGTAAATGTGGTAAATGTCTGTGCCACTACGACCAAGTTCCTACCATGAACTGGCTGTTCTTCCACATGCTACACCTCTATCTGAATGTTCGCGCTCGCGTAAAACAATCTCATTCCTCCCAATAGCGAGCTATCATACTCTTGGGCGCATCGCCTTCAATTTATTTTCAATAACGTTCCGATACTTTAGTCGCGAGAACTGTGATTTTATATCACGCGATATTTCACCTGAGAAAAAGGGGGAGTTATGATTTTTTCAGAGTAGTTCGTTCATGTAGGATGCGTGAAAAATAAGACTGGCCCCATGATAATAAATAATAACCATTCGTTTCAGCCAAATGACGGCCATTGCTGGACAAAAGCCTCTCCCAATAATATTCCTCTAATTACAGTTTAAATCTATTTTGAAAATTATAAATACTAACTTGAAAAAATTGAACTACCTAAGGCGGGAATTGAACCCACGATTTAACCTAATCTTATTATTATTTTATTACAAAAGTGTAATATAGAAAGATGAGTTTTTTATAAGTCTATTCAAAACTACTTATGTTCTTTAAATATTTTCGAATGAACTTCTTTAATTCAATATCTAAACTAACTCGACAAATATCACATGACAAACCAGTCGACCCGAGTGAATTCGGTCCGAGTCTCCTATTATGTGAAAATCCATGAATTTATGACGTTCCAAGATGGCCGCTTACAGATGGCGCAGCTGCCTTTATTCCTATTGATAGGGATATTTGGATAAGATAGAGCAAGGTACAGTGGGGCTTGAATAAGTTACTCTACTGCGAATTAGGGCACGATTTATATCGAAGTTTCTTACGCCCGTTCACAAACGATGCTTGCTTAAGTGAAACAATAAATTGAACGCACAGCGTTGAATAGAGCTCTGTGATTGGATAATGTGTCACCCCGTGCGTCCACGCACACTGTGAGACCTCATAGTAATGTTTTTGAATACGTGCGTTAAACATGTATGACAGGATATGAATCTCATTATCTTTGTTTACCAGACTTTTATAATAATGCTTTTTTAACTTTTGCTTTTTGACGAATGAACAAGAAGTCGAAGCATTAATACAAATCTTGAGGATTCAAAGATGCTATAAAACATTTTGGTAATTTTAAAATTTATTTTGATTTGTACAATAAAAAAAATACTGTAGACTTCAAATAACTTAAACTTATATTGTATGTGATTGAATTAAAGTATCTTATTGAAATTTTAACGACTTTGCTAACGAGTCTAATTTGACAGCTAGGTACTGAGATTACACTCAAAGGCTCAGCACTTACCTAATTGCATCAGATATGGTAGCATGTTAACATTATTATGCGGCAGACTGTACCACACAGCCATTATTATGGCGCAAGTACACTATGCAGGAAATTGACCGAGACGAAGCGCGAGCCCGCACACCAAAGTATGGGCGACCCACGGCGAAACTAACTAAAGCTCGTGTTTACACCATACGTCTCGATCAATTTCCCACATAGTGTACTTGCGCCATTATGAATACGTCTTTGTTTATGCGCTTTTGTGCAGCGAACTTCGATCGTTTAGCAAAACTCAATGCAAATTTAAGTAGATAATATGCTCAAGGCAAGCCATATTTCAGTCTAACGAAGTTTTCGAACTAATATCTATGCATATTAGATAATCATACATCGATTGGCTAAAATGCGATGTTATTTGGCCACAATAAAGGGTATTTTAATTTACTGCTATTGTTTTTAATGACTATAAAATAATGAAAATTGAGCTGATTTGCACTAACCGTGCCTTTATCAGTAACCGGTATTTTTTGTATGGAGTTCGACAAATTTTTGACGTTTTTTAAAGTTAAAATAAGATTGTATAACTCAGCCTAAATTAAGAAGAAAAGAAAATTAAACGTGTTCTTTTTCTAAGCTTTATTTTTATGTATAATTTTGTATGAAAAGCGTTTTATGTCGCATTTAATCCTCGTTGTCAAGTAAGACAAAGGATTTTAATCATTCCGCCATTTTTCGCCGCCGCTTTTTTTAATATCGACAATTATTACGCCCGTCTTTGTGGCGCTTCGGGGTATTTATTAAAAAATAACTGCGACGCTAAAACGTGCAGAATTCGTACGCGTGCCAGGTGAAAAATATCAAGTAACGAGACCGAGCGGTTCGGTGACAGGTTGACATTGTTACAACACTATTATTATCTTTTGTTAAAAAATTATGGCACTTGTATTTGTTGTCTTTGTTCTTTCGAAAACTTTGTATGTAAGTTACATACGAGTATTAATATGCTGTTATAATTGGCCCGGAACCGCTTTACTAAGGAAGCCAAAATGATGTCCAATAGCGAATTTAATAGAGCTGATATTAAACAAAAAATTGACACTGAGTTACAGTTAGTGAATTTATTAATTTAAACCCAATTATGACTAGCAAACATAAAATGGCTTACATAAAAGAAATCTTATTTATTTTGCCATTTTCAACAAAGCATTACAGTTTGGGCAAACTTCCAGTTCCGTCGTGGACACACATTATAACTTATTTTATAGAATTGAAACAGAAATGTTTTCAACTGCTTACGTATTATTGCCGACAGATAAATAAAACCTGGCACAATATTTTCATCTTTAAAGTTAACTTAGTATGTCTATTGCAGGGCTATTTTATTATTTTAGATAAAATACTTCATCAAAACACTCCCAAAAGATATTCTCTTAAAATAACTCATCCCATATTTACGATGTAATTCACATAAATGATATCGGAGCTCCACAAATACATACGGTGCTTTGTACCACGCGCCGTGAAATACAAAATCCCGCGCTATTCAGAGCATGGGAGTCAAAGAGATTTTATGAGCATTACGCTTTCCGCGGCCCGTATTAAAATATGCAGAGGTTTTTAATTTTTTTAATCAAACCCCGTAATTTTGGGCTGAAGTTAAGTCTGTAATGTGAGGGATGAGGCCAGGTATTTTGGGTCAGGTGAGGTATGGTTTTGTGTTTGTACCTCTTGTGTCAAAGTCAAAGAAGGATAGTGCGGAAACTTCAGGCCGAAAGTGATAACTGCTGGACTCTGCTGGTCCTTTTCAACACTTGCTTAATGTTTGCGTATAAGTTTTAACAAGATAAAAACAGAGACTGATAAAGGTCCCATAGAGCGAAACTGTTTTATTGTTCTAAATTATACGCCTTCTGCTGTCTTTTCCGGGCATAATCCGGGCTTCTTCCGGGCATATACCATCTTAGACCATACTGAACATCAGGTTTGATGACTGCATCAAATGCCTGCTTTCCGCTGCATAAAAAATATTTACCTATTATAAAATGGCAAACCTTACCCATTACGGAACTATTCCCACCTCTCGTGCCCACCGCTGCAACTCCTGTGTAGCCAGGATCTACAGCTTGACCGGCAATAAAAACCCAACCAGTGAAGGTCAAGTTTGTTCCGGGGGAAAGTTAAATTTTCATTGGACCCGCAACGAAATTAATCAGGAGAATATCGGAGGAGTTCGAAATAAGTAAACCTTACCCATTTTGGAGAATACCTAAAAATCAGACGTCGATAAGTTAAGCGTACCTCCAATCTTATAACCCATAAGTAGTTCACATGATTCACCCCCCAAACTCCATTTCACGGATGTGACACTCCAATTGAATTCGCACGTGTCACCGCGCCTTTAGTTCACTTTAGTGACATCGGAACACCGCACACCTCATAAACCCCGTCAATCCCGCAAACCCCGCGAACCCCGCTAACCCCGTCATCTAGGCTCGGATAAGACACTATAACAGAATCCGATTTCGATAGAGTAAAGTATTATGGTGAAGGTGATGTATTACCATAATGAAATAGTGTGCATGGAAATAGCGGCTTTTAGCGGGAATGTATTTTTGTAGGCGCTAAAATATAGGCTTGAAATTGGTTTAAAGAAAGTTGCTTTATGAAGAAAAGAAAGATTTTTTTTACGATGGGACGTCACAAAATAGCAAATAATGTAACATAAGGCATTCACTCTGTTAAAGTTTCATTCATTTGTTTGAAGTCCTTGCACATTAGGTAACTGTTTTCGGTTTTATTTTACGAGTACTACATATAACTTTTGTTGACATAAAAATACACTGTACGAATTAGTAATTATTCTATTTGTATACAAATAAAAATCTTTTGATTTGGGTACTTTTTAAATCGAAAGTTTTTATTTTTGACTTGTTTACGTCACACAAAGCCATCTCTGGCATTGAAACGTGTGGGTAGTCGGTAACTGATAACTCTTAATAAATATTCGATGCGATCCGACCCGGCTAATAGTTTAGCCATACAACATTCATGTAAATTGTCCGGGCTCGTAAATACGGGCTTTGGCAATCAGTCCGATAGATTACAAAACCAGCCATTTTGTTTTATTCCTTTCGATTCGATGGTCTGGCGCTGATTCGATTATATTACAGATGCGATTATTGGAAATGGAAAACCTGATGCTAATTTTTATTTTGTTTTGTAGAGTCGCTAATTGCCACATTGTTTTCTAAAGGAACCAATTTAAGCCTCATAAGTTCAATAAAACTTGCTTCAATAAAAAAATAAAACCGACTCCAAAAAACCTACACTAAAACGTAGAAAAATAATTACTAATTACCTACTTATTAATTAGGACGAATTATTAATATTATGTAGGTATACCATGATTGATACTTCTGGAGTCGGTGCCAAGGTTATGCAACATGTAAAGTCTGCCTGCACCGAATCCAAAAGTATCAATCATGGTATACCTACATACATATTAATAATTCGTCCTAATAAATAAGTAGGTAATTAGTAATTATTTTTCTACGTTTTAGTGTAGGTTTTTTGGAGTCGGTTTTATTTTTTTTTATAAAATTTTACTTATAAAAAAAAAAAAAAAAAAAAAAAAAACATACGGGTCGAATTGAGAACCTCCTCCTTTTTTGAAGTCGGTTGAAAAAATATGTTAATGTGGTAATTTTTAGAAACGACTGTTAGTTTTGCCTTCTCTTTTATTCGTATACTTATTATTATTCTGTATATTATTCTAAAAATCTGTCCTCTAGGTTGTCTGGAAGATATCGCGTTATAGCGGTAAAACCGCCTAAATTGTGCTATATCTTTTGTATATTTCTTTTTCTTTTCTTATCTTGTGTACAATAAAGAGTGTTCTAAGGTACGAGTATAGTGCACATTTGTCATTAATTGTATAAAACACACATAACAAAGTAATGCTTCATACAGTTTATTACCCCAAGCTCAATCCTCGTAATAACGCTCCTTGGGTTGCCAAGACACTAAAAAAGGGCCCCAAACACGGTGTGTTCATCAAAATAATCCTCGCTTATACAGGGTGGAATTGTGTAATACCACCTGGACGGAAAGCACTCTTAATACTCTAGATAGAAAATTGTACTCAAAGAAAACATTCCTTTATTTTTGAAAAGAAAGAGATCTGCATTCGAAGAATTCCAAAAATATGCTTGCCACACCCGGGAATCGAAACAACTAAAATCCGTTAAAAATTACACCTGTAAAATTTTCTATCTACAATATTAAAAACACTTTCCTTCCATATAGAAATACATAATTCCACCCTGTATATTCTTGCGCTGCGTATAGTCCACTTTGCCCCAGGTGGCGAGGCGGGCTGTCCCCGTTAATATTTAACGGGGCAGCTCCGCCCTTAAATAGGTTATGCGGACTTACGGCGGATGACGTGATGACCAGTCAACTAGTAAATTGGGGCTAATCTGTGGGCATGAAGCGCTTTGGTGGAAGATGCTTTCGCTTATTGAATTGGGGGACGAATAGGTAGCCTAGTTGGATTTGATCTGCCAGGTAAATTATAACTTTTTGCCTCGCGGACACTTTTATTTTTGAGTAATAAATAAGTTTTTTTTGTTTGTTTTGAGTTAAGTTTGCTTTAGGTGTAAAAATATCTGTATAATGTAAATAAAGATGAAATTAGTAATTAAAAAAAACTTCAGTTCACAGGAGATAATTATGTACCATCCTAGACTACATCTCACTGAACATCTCTGCATAAAAATGAAATAAAAAAAGGTTCGAATAGAGATGTACCTGAGACATTCACTGGTAATCAGCCATTTTTATTTGTTAGATAGCGTTGTCTTTATCTATAGCTATCTGAAATTCTATCTGAAACCTTTGACACTGGTTTACAGCAATTTTCTATTCAAGACTGTTAAGACAATTAGTTTACACACTCTTAGCGTGGCGTGACTTGAATTGCGTCGTACAATTAAGCTCTTTTAAAGCCTTCTCAAACTACGTAACCTACACACGGTTTGGCTTAACGATAAGCTCAAGTGGTGGTGTGTGATCGCCTTTAAGCGACTGTCGTTTGACCTCCATTGACTAGGGGAGATAGTTCGGAATATGGTGACACTTCTCTTATCTGAATGTGCTCATTTTCTTGCATTGGTTTCCTCCGCTACTGACTTCACTCGAATAAGATCTAACAGATCACAGTATAAAGGCGTTTATAGGGTAGCGTACTAGTCAATAAAGATACCACGTTTTAAAGGTCTTAATTAAGATAATACGAAGTCAAACATTTTATTTATATGGACTATTAAATAGTTCTTACAAATTGACAAATTTTACTTCATAAAGATTACCTGCTCCGATGGCCTGAAAACCTCAAAAAGATAGCGGATATACTCGTAGTAGCTCTCATTTGGTTGTATGAAAAGCCTTATGGGTACGTTTGTGTCCAGCAGTAAACTTCTATTGACTAAAACGATGATCAGGTTTTTGCTTATCTAAAACGAATCGAGCTCAAAATATAGCTCAAAGTAACACAAGTGATAAAATGTTAAGAAATGTACTTAACCGGGTGACATGGCAACCTCATCTCCGCCCGGAAATCGAGTTCAGACGCACCATAACCCATTCGGCCCCATAAAAGCAGTGAAAACAGCACGTGAATTTAACGTGGTTATCATAAAGTCGGTCGGTTTGTCACGCCGCGGCAATCTATTAGGGGCAAAAACGGCAGGAGCGGTCGCAGGCCCATAAAATATTTATGAGGTATCCGCGAGTGGGGGATGGGGCAAAATAGTAACGGTAGCGGGTAGTAAGATACTCTGAAAATCTGGAGATTTTTTCAGTAAGTTTTCATTGTGACATCTTAATGGTCAGACTCTTAATCCTTCAAGGCCCGCGAATCTAGACACAATAGATAATCAATTGTTATGACATTAATTAATGCCGTCTGGGACTCAAGCGGTTAATAAGTCACGCAACGGTTTCGAGCTTCCTGTACCTTATGAATTGGACTTTTGCTTCCTGGAACAAATTCTATTTTGAAATTCAATGCTACGCATATTCTGGCTAGACGGAATTTGCAGCCGTGATAACGTAATCTCACTGTCGGTATAGACAATAAGTCAGAACATTGTATGTACTCGTATCATTTATGCAGTCTACAATCAAACCCGCTAACCCTCCGACATGAGTCGTCGACTTTGGACATGTTGCCAAGTCATATAAAAATACAAGTCGTCGACATGTTTCTGTTAAAATAAAGTCGTCGACCGACAACAAGTTACAGGGTTTGGTGTGTGTCCTTTACCATCTAACGACTCTCTTACACGACTTTACTAGATTGGAGAGCCTGGACTTTTCTGGTAACATGTTCTAGTCAAAGATTTGCTTCGCCGAAGATCAAGATATCCCTCGCTCAGCCTGTAACTTGAGGGTGGTCCTCAATGCAAGTTCAGGTTCGGATTATGTTCGGCTCGTCCGACATCCGTCGGAATCACGGGCCGCTAGTGAGGCTGCGTGCTTGAGACTCGCTTTGTTGGTAGCAATTGTTTTATTTGATTTGAGATACTTAGGTAACTCTAATAATTCTGTAGGATCTATGACTGTGATACACCTGTGGCCTAATTCACGTATTTTGAAACAGTCAAAATGTCGTTGACGTTTAGAAGTCGTCCTATTGATAAACAGTCCTTAATCCGTATTCACGTGTCATTTTGATAGAAAAATTACTCGATAGGAATCGAAACTCAGCGATTTCTCACTTATCGTTTGTTTACTGTCATCTGATTAAACCAAACTTCAAAATAGATGAATACCGCGAAAGCAACGGTTGAATACTTATGCATAAAAACGAAATCGAAATAAAATCGGGCGATTAACTAGTAAATACGAAGTGACTCTATTATAGCGATCAAATTGCTTGCATGTCGTTGAAGTCTTGTTACGTGAATTAGGCCACAAATAGTGAGTCTTGGTTAATTAGAGTCATGAGTCTTGAGAGAAAGAGAGCCAGGATCATATCCTACATAGGTACGTGTAAATTTAAAAGAAGGCTTTGTGAAAATTCAAATTGAAAGTGTTTAGAGTCGTGGTGTTAGGTAACAATGAAAACTGCTATACACCTTTTGTAGCTCTCCACGACTTACAATGTAAATGTTCCACGCCCACATCTTCGCACACTTGAGGCTGTGCAAAAAATTAACAAAGGCCCACATTTCTTCCTCCATTATTGCCCAAATATGGCTCTGGCCCATTGCGAGTAATGGCCCATTCGTTATGCCACAATGACCATAGCATTATGGTTTCATTGCCAATAGTAATAAAAATAGATGGGTCGCTTGATGTGCGTTTGATTTATAATTATTATCGTATGGACAATTTACCTCATGAATGAGATTGTATTATAAGTTATTTGAATAGGACACGTAAGAGATAGAGAAAATTATTTAACTTACTTGCTTTTTTCAGCTCTCAATTTAGATAATGTCAGCTATGTATCATCATAACCTAGGGCCAGTTTCACTGGATTTTACACAGTTTCAGATACTTTATCGGTCATTAACGCTGTATTTCGAATGATGATAGTGACCGGTGACCTAAAGTACCAAACAAATCCCTGAAATTGGTGAAACAGGCTCTAAGAGTGCTTAATTTTCTAATTCATCAATCATTTTTGAAACATTTTGCTATCACTTTTGACTAGTGTTATTAACAATGTTTATTTTTTGTTTCAGGTAAGATTTTTTTGCATTCACGTTTCGAGAACTTCTCTTCGCTTTCGAAGAATGTAAGTGTGTTGTATTGTTATCTGTTAGATTATTATCCTGCACTTGTACATACATACCAACTTATGAAAGGGGTCCAATTGATTAGGCAAACATTTTCTTGGTAAAATTGTAAGAAAATAGTGGAACCAGAAGAGCGATAATCTTTACATCAATATTATAGTCCGTTGTGCCGTTGATAGACAAAAAACAATAATAAAATTAAAACAGAACTTTTGTAAATGCATTCAACTAAAAAAGAATACTTTTTATTGAATGGTGGCCTTTTTGTGACATTCCCCGTTTCCATGGCAACGCAACAGTAATTGAGTAGACCATGTACCCGCTAGGGAGCGCCAGTTGATTGGCATGCCACATGAGTGACATCCCCCCTCCTCGTGGGGGGTGCAGTGCAGTACGTGGACGATGATTAATGGGCCGATTTTGAGTTCGGTATATTAATTCGGCGTTGGAGATTTCACACGAGTGTAGTGGTAGCAAAATAATTAAAATAAATGTCAGTCATTTGCTAACTTTCTACATCTACACTTCCTTTAGTAGGAAAGGCGTTCAATACACGTAGGGGGCTCTTTCCAGTAATGCAAAATCCCGCAAAACTGGACTGTCTTGTGAACACACTTAATAAGTGTTTGAAATCCAAATTACAAGTTCGAACGAATCATTTTTTTGTGGGACACTGCAAACGGAATTCTTTCATTTCAACGTTACAATTAAAACTCATGTACTAAACAGTTCCTGCAAAAAACGGTATGTCTCTTATTGCATCCGGAAAAAGTCCTCTGTATATATTTGTTGGGGAAAATTTTGTCGTAATTTGTTTGTCTTTCTTACTGCAACATGTTTCCTCGTCATCTTTGCTCAAATTACTCACACAAAAAACATGTTTTATGACGCAAAATGGGTAAAATTTAACCTACGGCAATTTATGACGTCACGCAAATGAGTAAGCTTGATGACGTCGTTTAACAAATGCGGAGGGCGAGCAAAAATATCACGTGGAAGAACACGTGCTTGACAAGTGAAAGAAAAGTTTAAACGATGTGTTTAAAAAAATATAAAAAGATACTGACATAAGTATTTCGAATTTATTTCCAACTTTTGTTCAATTTATTATTTTTCATAAGAACAATAACTGATAGTATTTTAAAAACTATCTTTTACAATAATACTGCGGCAATGAGTTTTTTTTTAAATCTAAAACAAGATAAATTATTCTTTCTTTCTTTCTAATGTCGTCAGCACGTCACTAAATATTTTTATTGCAAAATAGCCTCTAAGAGCTTGTGGGGCTGTCGTCTGTAATAAAAAAACAAAGCGCACACACATTATGCGATACGAGTAGGAAATAGGCGTTCGCGTGTCATCGTGTCAATCAAGTTAAAGACAACGCCACAATTGTCATTCGGGAGGCACGTGACGTGAGACGCGGAATGTGTAACACCACAGTGAATATTGTAGCAGAAGTATCAGTATGAATCAATCCACAAAAGCCTGACACGTGAAAGTATTTTTTTGTCATGTTGGTATATTTTTTGACAATCAATTCAAAAATATTTATCAACCATTTTCATAGTTACTTCAGGTATTATTTTAGAGAGCAAATGATACCTACAGATTTAGTTGTTATGAATAATGGGCCTCAGAAGAAAAATACACTAAACTTTTGCTATTTCTTCGCTATTAGCCTAGCTATTATTTGTCCAACCACGTAACCACGTACTTATAAATGGGTCACTTTACATATTATTATTCAATAATGAACTTACTGCTCTGATCTGTAATACGTTAACACCCTTCTTTGCATGCATTTCTTCAATTTCTTTCACTCAATATCAAGTTTCCGAAGCAGTGAGACTTTGAAATTGTTGTCTTAACACCCCGCGAATTCAACAGCCTGTTACATAAAGTAAAACACAGAAAACTCACTTTTTTCACATTACTAAGTAAGATAAAAATGAATATTACGTTAAGAAATGTAGAGGTATGAGTTGGAATGTTTGTATCGCGACGCAAATTTTAATCGATCGGTCTGTTTTTACGTTTAATTTAATATGCCTTTATAGCTCAATCAATTTTGATCGCGATCCTTTTACATATTTATATTGGAAAATAAAATTTCGAATTCTGATCTTTTCAAGTTTTAAAATGCAATTCAGAAAACCTCAGTGATTGTCTTAATAACAATAAGAGTATGTCTGACTTAATGGGCTACTACGGTTTGCAGTGATCCTGCTCATTCACCCGTGTTGTACTGTTGAAGTGATATTAACATGCAAATAACTTTACATTGTCTTTTTTGCGGACGGTACGTTCGAGCGCGTAGTATTTTGAAAATGTGCGTCTGGTTAGCATAGATACGTGTGTTATCCTGGCTTGAATTTTAGGCAATTTATAACCTGTATAATTATATTTTATCTTCTTTTTCTTTGCAAAAAATTAAAAAGATGGACAGAGCCTCAGGTCAAAGAGAGAGTAGTTTCTTTTTTTATAATTTCGTTCGACGTCAGTGCGCTGCTTGACATTTTCAACCGACTTCAAAAAAGGAGGAGGTTCTCAATTCGACCCGTATGTTTTATTTTTTTTCTATGTTTGTTACGCGATAACTCCGCCAATTATGAACCGATTTGAACAAATCTTTTTTCGGCGTATAGGTAATACCTCAAGGGTGGTCCCATTTAAATTTAATAATAGAAAAAACAACCCCCAAGGGTGGAAAATTGGGGATGAACTTTTTTATACGCAATATCTCCGCCGATTATAAAGTATCAATCATGGTATACCTACATAAATATTAATTCGTCCTAATAAATAAGTAGGTTATTAGTAATTATTTTTCTACTTTTTAATGTAGGTTTTTTGGAGTCGGTTTTATTTTTTTTTATAAAATTTTACTTATTTATTGCTTTTTAGTTAACTAATTATTACCTTGATGTTACCACTGAAGGTAGGCAGTACATTGAGACCATACTCTTCATGTCTAGTGTAAAATAATATTCCCTACAAAATTCAGGTTACCATATAGGAAACCTAAAAAGACCTTAAACCGTCAGCCCACCTTAAAAACATGAAAGAATACAACTGTTGTTCTATTTGTACTTATAATATTTAAAGAATTATCCTCCAACTCCTAAGCATTAAGGAGTTTTACCTTCTATCATCAGCTCATCAATATGAGATGATGATTTCCAGGAGCAAATATATGAATAACTTAAGAAAAAGTTTGAAAAACGATATACGTGCCTATAAAATTTGAGGGTTGCTCTCGATTTCCCTAGGATCCCATCATCAGATCCTGATTTGGTGATAATGGGACCACCTCAGAAGTGTACCCTATCGAACAAAAAAAGAATTTTGAAAATCGGTTCATAATTGGCGGAGTTATCGCGTAACAAACATAGAAAAAAAAAAAAAAAAAATACGGGTCGAATTGAGAACCTCCTCCTTTTTTTGAAGTCGGTTGAAAATAAATTGCAGGGCAGACTTAAATTTAATAACCTTTTCTTCCTTTGACAATTTGTAGCCCTACCTCTAGAGCCGACCTATTTGGGGCAAATAAAGAAATCAAGTAGGATCAAGAAGGTATGGTTGACATCAGACCACAAATCAGGATTTTTAAATGGGTTTTGAACTTTATGTATTTCGCATAACTTTCAAATCGATTAAAAAAGTTCTAGCTACTTTTTTTTATTTAACTTGTGCACAACAAGCATGCACCTATGCCAAAATAATTCAGCTTTACGTGAATTTTAATTACTTTAATACTTTTTGACCGGACTGATTTAATAAAATCAACCCTATCTTTTATACAGCAACTCATGTCCTAAAATCCTGGGTTTGCTGACGCTCACCAAACACATAACCCCCTTTTATGCGGTGGTTAAAAGTGCCAAGCCATCACCGTGAGGGTACATTATGCAAATTGTGATATTACGGCGTTTGAGGGTTGATAGCGCCTGATGTAACCTGTTGTCTGCGAGTCGCGTTTCTGGTATTGTTGCGGCCTTAAAGACCGCAGGCGTTGGAGTGGTAAATTGAAATTCTGGATGGGCTGAAATCTTTTTACGGTTGTTGGACGATTTCCTTGTTTTAGACGCGAATCTGAATAATAGGGACTCGGGATTGGTACTCGTAGCTATTATCTATTTACCTATTTTATCTTGTAAACTGCTTATTTCATTGAAAGGATTTTTAGTTTCCTAAATTTTATTTATCATCAACTGTGGGTTGAAAATTAAAATCCTAACAGAAAATCACCTACTCTACATATTAAAGAGTGCCTTCAAAGTGCAATACATATTTGATTCAATTAATTTGGTACAAATACAACTCTTTTTATTCCAACTTTTTCACAAACCTCTTTACAATTTAAATAAGTGAAAACCGTCCAAAGTTTATTTTAATTTCAAGATTACTTTCCTTCTGTGCGTTCCTCGTACCCGCCATATTGTATTTCAAAGTATAAACACGCGTGGCCCACAAAGTATCTTTACAAAAAGTACATAATTTGGGGCTGTTTAATCCTGCCGAGTATACAAGTACAAAGGGGGTGGAGGGGATGCGAAATATTCGGATTATCCGCGCGGAGGGCCGCGGCCTTTGATATCCTTTCGAACCTTCTTTTGGTACGCACGCAAGGACGCGGTCTCACTGAGAGAGGGAGAACATATTGAAAGTAGGTTAAACTATACATAAGCGATAATGATACGATGTGGCAACGTTAAAATTCGGAAAAAAATCAAATATTGACAATTTCTAAACGCCCGGAAAATTTTCCAGCTGAAACTTCCAAATGACTGGACTGTAGGAATATTTTTGGTTTTTTGAGGTATTGAAACAACATTTTTGGAAAACTATTTACTCGAACTCTATTTTCACCCTGCGTAAACTTGTATTTGTCCTTTTCTAATTCAAAGTCAATGCCAAAGCTATTATTCAGCACTTAGGCCCTTTCTAGGGCGCTTATCGCAATATAATTAAAATAAAAGCCATAATAAATTATTATCTTCACAATTTTATGTGCTTTACCTGTGAATTGTATCCTGAAATCGTCCTACTCTACTAATCATAATCTTTCGTACAGAGGCACAGAAAGTAATCTCCACTGATCTTAACTATTGCTAAAGCCGTAAACTGTTGCTAGCACAGCATTTCATCGCCCTCAGTCAAGCCGCTTCCTCGCCCAGTCCTTATAATTAAACGGGCAGTTTCCCGAACGGTTCCCATAACGGTTATGTAGCAGCCCTTGCTGATTCGCGTGTTAGCCACCCAATGCCGAGGCGTCAATTACAAGTGTTTGTACATTTAGTGGAAGTTGCTTTAGTGGGTTATTGATACGCTAATGTGTGGGTCATGTTTTGGCCATAAAGGTATAATTTATCTAGAAATTTTTTTTTTTTTTTTCAAGTTATAACTGGACAGGATGAAACATTGAAATTCCTGAAAGATCAATAAAGGCTGAGGCATAAAATTAAAATCAAAAATATTTTATTCCTTTTAGACCAATGTAATTATAGTGTCATCATGAATATGACCTAGTTTTTAATACTACTCAAGATATTTTTGAATTTATAGCAAGGAAGGATACAAACTGAACAATATGAAACGTAAGTCTTGGACTTCCAATATTTTCGAATGTATTGTACGCATTTTGTATTAGGTATACCTTTTGTACTGGTCTTCATACATACCTACGCGTATAATACGCTAATATTTTTACTGTTTCGGTACCGACGAAAACGAGTTTTACTCGTATGTTTGTAACTGTAATCTAAATAACAGTTTTAAAATTATTTAACTTCCATTCCTGTTTCAACATGGCGTCGGCTGTCAGTGCTCCTGACAAATTGCCGGGTAGTTCGCGAGCTCTGATGATGTCTCCACGATAATAGTGATTAATGTCCGATCGTGGCTGTTCCAAACTTTTGAGGAGGGGAATTATTTCATTCACATGACATATGATACTTTTCATCGCAAATAAGTAAGCGTATTTCTTGAAAAAATCGAACTGCCTAAGGTGGGAATCGAATTTACGTTCTTTCGCTTGCCGGGCTCTTCCATCTGAACTACTTATTTTATTTTAATAACTAAGCTCACTTCTTTCTCTTCTTTCCTTTGCTAAAACTTGATGGTTAGCTGTGATCAGAAGCTGGTAGTCATTTGATTTTAGATCTAGGTAGTCAGTAGATAGAATAATACCAAATTATTTTTAGAAAGTGTGTTTAGATAGATACTCGGCTGGTGCCTCTATTGGTTTGGTCCATTTGGTGGCAAGCACCACACGTCCCTGATACTTGGCATAGATTATAATTTTTGACAAAAAATATACGGTGAAGATGTTCTACTAAAAATCGTTTTATTAAAGAGGGGAAACCCACATTGTGAGGAAATAAAAACCTTCAATTCGATGTTGATGATCAAAAAATATTTATATGCTAGTAGTTTTGAGTTCTAGTGAAATTACTGGCTTATAAGATACAGGGATTCATCCGTAAATTGTTAGGTACTCAATTACTTGTTTTATTCCAACAGCCTATTCTAGTATTTATTATTATGTCAATAAAAGTCAAATTGGTGACTTCATACAGAAACATAAGAGTCCTCCAAAGATGTAGACTCGCTGTCCTCAGTATTGCTGGTGTCGCCACTCATGCGCACCTTGTAGTCGTAGAAGAAGTGATCGCCGTGCGGGGCTTCGGCACCGGCTTCGTCGTCCTTGCAGCGGTGGTCGTGGATCTTGGTGAACACTACGAAAGAGACCTCAGGTGGTTACAACCAGAGACGCGCCCATATTCACAAACGATGCTTGCTCTGTGGTTGGATCGTGTATCACCCTGTGCGTCCACGCGCACTGTGAGACCTCATAGTAATGTTTGTGAATACGGGCGTGAGTGTCTCGTTGTCTTTGCAGCGGTGGTCGTGGATTTTAGTGAACACTGCGCAAGAGACAAAAAAAGAATGAGACATGTATAGGCTCCATAAGAGCATTTGACGATTTGTAAGTACTAATTTAATTAGTCTACACAAATAAAGATAATTTTGATTTTGATTTTGTGGGAGGTCTGTCCTCATTGCATTTACCAGTCCGTGGTGCTTTTTTGAAAGCTAACTTTGTGCTAACAAGTCGTGGTATGAAACGGTGCTAGCAGATTTTATAGAAGAGCTATTGCCAATTTAATACCTAATCCTCTTGTTTTCTGGTTCAGCAGAAACTTTCTAAGTCTATCAGCGGAATGAAGTACACTCCCTAAATAAATATCATCCCTATTAATTACCCTCAAAGCTAAATATTATGGTATTTGATGGGCATTCCCAAAGTAAAACTGGTACTTCTACTAAAGTGTTTAACTTAAACGAAACATATTTACCAACTCAAATTAACTTTGTAATCTTAGTAATTACTCTAATTCTGTACCCCCAGTGAAAACGGAGTTAAGTCGAAAATGGTGATTTTTGGGAAATCGCATTTGAAGTTAAAAAAAATCCTGCTTCGTCGCTATTAGAGATAACTTGGTGAAATATTTTTTAGGTGAAAGGTAATGTTAGATATAATTAGGCAGTGTGCCAGTTTGGGAAATATAGCATGTAGTTTTTTCGTAATTAAATAAAAACCCAGTTATATCGCCATGCACGGCAACTTTACATTCGTGTAAAGTGATGTAATGGGACATAAATCATTTTACACCACACTGAATTGACCACTCGCTAACAAGTGTAAAGTGATACATTTTACGCCATTTCTGTTGATATTTTTTTGTTTCTTTAATTTTAGAAAAAGTTGTAAAACAAACATTAGTAATTACACTATGAGGAATCATTATTTCAGGTTATTTAGGGTAAATCGTCCAAAAATTTCTACTTATATCAATATACACCAATTTTGTGATGAGAAAAAAAATGTGTAAACTGATCTAACTAACATAATAGCGATCTAAGTATCCTAATAATTATGTGTAAAGTGATATAAGTGGCGATTGTAAAGGAATAAGGCTTATAAATTAAGTTACATTCTTTTTCACCAACCAACAATACATAGTTTTTTTTGTGTATATTAATATGAGTCATCTTATATTGTTAATCACAAATTCAATCTGAACAACTTCAATCGTGTAAAAAGTAGTAACACGAGTCGTACCTCTTGACACAATAAAAAATTTAAAGAAGCCTCCGGTACACTTTGTTAAAAGTAGACATGTATCAATATACACGAAAGAAAACTCAAAATTGGTTCACAAAGCCTTACTTGTATCATTTGGCACAAAATTATTTTCTTTTCTATACGTCGTAGAAACATACCGATTAGATACAAAAATAGCTAATTTTTCAGAGATTCACATTATGTTATAAAGTCAATTTTGATCTAAGTCGAGTTAGATCCCTTTTCACTGGGGGTACAGAATTAAGGATACTAATGTCGGGGCAGATGACCCGGCCGCGAAATTAGGAAGTAATTTATGAAAATTTAAGGAAAACAGTCTCGTCCTTGGGAGAAATGATATTTACAGCTCGTACACAAAAATAAAAGTTTTGCAAGTCTTGCTATACGTACGATGCTTGCAAAATTAAACTTGAACTTGTCAGGAATTCTTTTTCTTTAGTTTGAATAAGTTAAGTTATGACTTGCAAAAAGTCACTGGAATGTGACAAAAAGTCGCTGGAATGTGACAAGCCGCAGACAGGATGAAAAATAGCGCCTTTGGGAAGGTTTTTGATCTACAGACCAGTGGACTTCTATAGGATGATATAGTTAATGTTGATGATGATGGTGTCAGCCCAAAACTTCGGCACATGAGTGGCAGATCCATTTAATGATGATGATGATAATAATGATGATAGTGATGATGAAGGACACAGCCATCTCTTACTTACTGGTGCCGTCCTGGCAGTTCCTCTGATGCATCATGTACAGGCTCTTGAAGGAATGATGATGATGATAATGATGATGGAATTCACAGCCATCTCTTACTTACTGGTGCCATCCTGGCAGTTCCTCAGATGCATCATGCACAGGCTCTTAAAGGATCGGCGCGCGCGCTGGTATGCGCCACAGATCCACTTGATCCGAGGATCACGCCACTTCATCCCCATCTCCTCAGGGCATGGGGTGCACTTGCGATGCCATTTTCTCCTGTAACAAATATAATATTTGCTGAAAACTATACCTTTTGTCATCGCTTAAGATGTGAAAGAAAGGGATTCAGAATATATCATGTTCCAGGCATAGACTGTATAACATACATTATAATATCTGATAATTTTTATTTAAAGAACGACAGTTCTTTTTCATGCTTGGTTAGGCATTTCTCCTCTTGGTTAGGTTGATTTGTGTTAAAACCACTTTGTGAACTTCTTTGTAGAATCAAACTCATTACCATAACCTCTATCTAATTTTATGGTGACCATCATGGTGAATGCATAACTCAAAATTATTTGAATAAATCGACCGTTCACAAAATGACAAAATTAAATGCTCCACTGATTTGAAACTTTATCATAAAGATAATAAAGTTATTAATAAAGTTAAGCTACTAAGTAAATTATCTCAATATTTAATAGCATTAATCACCATCCCGGTCTCTCTGCGCTGGATTTCGGTTGAGCCGGGCGAACTCTTTGCTCTGATGATGACGATGATGACTCTTCTAGAGACTCTCCTGATACCCCACTTTCACCATCAGAATCTGAAAATATAAAATTATCATAAAAATAATGACTAGCACATGATAAAGTTCATGTTTCCGTCATTTTTATCATCTATCAAAGTGATGATACAATTATTTTTATAATTTGTGTGGAGAAAATTTAAATTTGGGCCGTTACTGTTCCTTGAAAACAAACTTCATAATACTGTATCAACATCATCTTATCTACCTTCACTATTATTCTTCCTTAAAAGCAAATTTTCCTTCGGTTTCTCACTATCATCGGAGGCAGAAACAAAATCGAATCGAGATACTGTTTAATACGCCTCCAACAAGTATTACGTAACCACTATCTTTGCCTGTCGCTCCGAAAACCAGATCTGCTCCTTTAAGATAAGGTTTTAAATTCTCTGGCAGTTTTGAGAACATCTTAAGTAGTACAGGTAGGGTATTTGCTCTGCCTAAGTTTGTGGATAGACCGGGGTTAGGCAAACACGGACTTTACGCTTTTCCAGCCGATCGGCTTGGGAAATGAACGCTCGGTCTAAAATCGTAATAGAATGTACAATCATTTAGTCCTACTGTTGATCAAAGTTGTTAAAGCATTGAGATCAAATTGAAACCTGACATTGAAAAATTTTCAGCTTGGTTTGTCAGGCGTTAAGTTATTATTTTTATAGAGAAGGAATATAGATAAGATGCCCACGTAGAGCCCAATTCTTACCCTTTCCCAGTATACAGGGTGGAAACGATAAGTGATCTCACTCGATTATTTCTAAACTATACAAGATATCGAAAAACTGTTTACTGATCCTGAAAGTGCTTCACGAGCTCTATCCAACGGTATCAATAACAGGTTACAAAATAAACTAATAATATGGATCTATCTGAAAATTCAACATTTCCAGCTTCCATACATTTAGTAAAACAACTTAATATTAAAAACTATACCAGATATCCAAAAACTGGTTACTGACCCTGAAAATGCTTCACGAGCTCTATCCAACGGTACCAATTATAAGTCACAAAATAAACTGGATCTATTCGAAAATTCAATGTTTCCAACTTCCATACATTTAGTTCTGTCACAGTCATGGCACTCATGTCTTGATAACATTATAGCAAGTAAAGCCTAGAATAAATGATTTCCATGAATAATTTTAAATAATAATGCATTTTACGAGTTCATTTTAAGTGTTTATTATTTAATAAAAAATAATACACTTTTAATATTGTGTGGCTGGCATACATTTAGTATGGTGGCTGAAAACATTGAATTTTCGGATAGATCCAGTTAATGATGTAACCTTTTATTGATACCGTTAAAAAGAACTCGTGAAGCACTTTCAGGATCATTAACCCGTTTTTCGATATCTTGTGTAGTTTAGAAATAATCGAGTGAGATCACTTAACGTTTCCACCCTGTATAAGTATTTGTATCTTTGTTTTTTGTATTAACTTTGTGAAGGTCATGTATTGTGACCTTATTTAGAAAATCTTTATGGCCTCGTCCCCTTATTCAATCGGAATATCTCTTTAAAATTTCGTCACAGTAAAAAAAGTCTCATCAAGGTAGATCCTGCAGTGACTGTGATAGCTACCTTCCCAATGCTTAAAATTAGAAAATAATATTTTATTACGTTTCTTTTCTCCAGAAGACGAAGACGTCGACCTGTGCGTGTTCTTTCTTCTCTGTCTTCTGGTGTCGAAGTCAATGAAGTCCAGCTTTTTGTTTATGGCCTCCACGTCCAATTTGTTGCTCACGCTGTTTATGGTGCCATTTCCTATGCTGGCAACTGCTATGTCTGCTGTAAAATATATCGAATTCATTTACAAAATGAACATATTTATTGTTAGTTGAATAATGTAAAAAAAATCCTATCACCTGTAAAGCAGTAAGGTCTTCATGTTTTTTGGTTTATTACTCTTTCACGCAACGCACTAACTGGATGGATTTTGAGTAGATATACTTTATAATGCTGCAGTTTTTGTACATACATCAGAAAAACACAAATATGTTTCGAAATCTCCAACTCACAGGTAAACTACTGAACATATCTCTGAATCATCTGTCAACGTTCACCATTCCAAATGAAGTTTGAAGCGGCATTGAAGTAACACGCTTATTACAGTAATATACTGCAGCTGTAGTGTTAACTGTATATGAAATGAACTTATTGAATACCAACTCACCGATAGCCAGTAAAACTGCGAACTGCGAGCTGCGCCAGAGCATATCGGCCCAATTCGTCGCACCAGTAACACTTCGCACCGGCTCACAATTTGAGTCGTAAATCTCTCTAGCTGCTTATGGACTTTTATTGCTAGTTTTATTATTTTACGTTTTTCGCAAATTCTATAAAGTTGTGATTACTATGAGCATGCATCAGGCAAGTTGTAAATAACCTTTATTCATAACTAGCTTTCCGCCCGCGGCTTCGCCCGCGTGGTTTGTTATTCCAAGTCTGATTCTTTTTTGTTATACCACGTTTTATAGTGACTGACGTTTCATGTCAAATCACACGGGAATGCTGTCGAATGGGATAAAAAGTATCCTATGTCCTTCTCCTGGCTCTAAACTACCTCCCTGTCAATTTTCAGCTAAATCGGTTCAGCCGTTCTTGAGTTATAAGTGGAGTAACTAACACGACTTTCTTTTATATATATAGATATGTATTTATCAGTTGATATCGGTCAAGTCAGCTAGAGTAGTAGGACATCCACAACATAGGTTCGTTCGTTTCAGCCGAATGACGTCCATTATTGGACAAAAGCCTCCCTAAAGGATTTCATCCAACGCGACTTTCACCAGATCGTCGATCTACCTAGTGGGGGCCTGCCCGCACTACGTCTTCCGGCTAACGGTCGCCACTCAAGAACTCCCCCCCCCCCCATGAATGGCAAAGAATGGCAAAAGCTAGGCGCAAGAAGCGGGCATTGGAGGAGGCCTTTGTTTTCCTTGCTAGATGTCAGCCTTTCTCAAGGAGTGCCAGATAAATCTCTCCCATTTGTTTCATTCTGTCATTGCGAACTATTTTCATGATATAGTCTGCCTATCTACATTTTAAACGAGCCATTTTTCTTCTAACGTCTTGATTTTCAACTTGCAAGGCGATTCAACAAGCAAGCAGTGTCTTGCCAAGAGAACTGACATGAGTTTTGGATGAAATTAATCAGGTCACTATAATATACTTTGAGCTGCTACATTCGAAGGAATCTTTGGATTTTTCAAAGAGTCATCAATCAAAATTTACTACCCACAATAATAACAATAACGATTGATTGATGTTACCATAAACACTAAAGACGCATTAATATTGTGTATCTAATTACCGATGATCATAATAGTGCTAATTAGACGTGGATTAAGCACATTAGTTATACTGCCAATGTCAGTCAGCACTCAGCTGATCGAATTAATACAAATAGTCCCATTATACTACGATAAATGAACGAGTTTTTCCAAAAATTACCCTATTTTTCCTTTTTCATGTTCAGTCTATCTCTGTACGAAGTTTCATCATCAAAGTAGTGACGGCTTAGGAGTCACTTTTATTAACACTTTTTTCCTATCAGATCAAATCGAGTACATATGACAGATAATACTATAACTTTTTGCGAAGCGAAGGAAATAGTAAAGCAATAATACTTATCACAGCTAGATTAGTCAATCTTGCTGCACAAACAAAAACGTTATTTGTATTTGATTTCGGCGTAGATTGCGGCATTTGGAGCACGCCCACTAAAGCCAATGTTCTCAAGTGGAGCAGTAAACCTTTTAAATAAAACACCGGTGTGGAAACTGAGGCAAATTGCTTCAGAACCTACTAGGAATCCCGATGTGCCCTCGTCCTTGACCGTGGGTGTAATTACGACGTGCGAATTCAGCAAATGGCGTAATAGAATACTGTTCGGATAAAGAAATGATTTGGTGTGCAAAAGTTTTAATACAAGTAATTTATTCCCTCAGGTCTTGCATCTTGATAGAAAATGATGTAGTTTTGCTTTTGATTACGAACAAAACCGCACAGAACTCTTACATTCCTTTACTTCAAAAATATGTCTAATTTTTCCTTTTTAATTATCACCAGGCCATCCAAAGATATTTTATTTAAACAGGACAAAGAAATGAAACTACAAATGTATAAGAAATTATAATATTATTATAATTTATATATTTAAACTTTGTAAACGTAGAACCAGTGTTTTCCATGATAAGAGTCGTTCTTGCAGCGGTGGTCGTACAACTTCACGAACACTGAAAGAAAATTGAAACAGAAAATTATAGATTTACTAGCGACCGCCCGCGACTTCGTACCCGTGGATCCTGTTAGTGGTTGAATTTTGCAAAATCTACGTTCTAAAAGGACCCCATGCAAAATTGAGACTAGCACTTGTAGTTTCTGAGATTTCGTGATGAGTGAGTCACTCAGATTCATCGACGGAAAAAAGCATAATATATGTTCGTTGTTTCATCCTAGAAGAATATTTCATTCCCCCATTCACAGTGCGCTGCACGTCAGTTAAACGCTTCGTTACGCCGAACTTCGCATTCGGCTCGCATTATTTTCGTAAATGTGAAAAGTTCCTGACACTTGATCGAATTCTTTTTCTATTTGTGCCAGTGATTGCTTTTGGTCCCAAATAATTATTTGTGTTTTTGTCAGCGTCTTTGGCAATTCCATGATTAAAGTTTGCGAGTGAAAAGATTTGTTTCAACTTTGTAAGTGAAGCGGAGTTGTAAGGGCTTTGTAGACATGATAAAAAGGGCGATGCGAAAGGGAATAATAATCGAGGCGTTGTCAGCATATTTTTTTGCGTGTTTTGTGGGATGTTCCAGGAAGTTTGCTTGCAAAGTGAAACAGCGGGCGGAAAAGTTGTGTTGTTTTTGAATAAGATATCTAAATATTATTTGGAAGAAAGGAAATGACTATCAAGTACACTATTATCCGTTTTAATTGCTATGTCAAAGTTTGAAAGTAACTCTGTTACTTCTTCAAGGGTAGGGAAGAAGTGAATTGTATGAGCTAGAATTGTAGCTAACGAAAATAGCAAAACAGAAAAAGAAGTAACAAGAAATTTAGAAAGAATCAGATTAGGAAAATAGAGAAAATACAGCTAATCAAAAGGACACTGTCGTCCATACTTCAGGCATGCCTATTTTGGAAGACAGAAGAATCACTCAAAATTGTGACACCTTCTTCATATACATATACTCACGCGTCCCATCCTGGCAGTTCCTGTACCGCATCATGCACTCGCTCTTGAAGGATCTCCTCGCCCGCTGGTAGCCGCCGCACAGCCACTTGATGCCGACGTTGTTGTGGGCTTTGAGCATATCCTGGGGGCAGGGGGTGCAGGTGCGGAAGGATTGAGTGCTGGGGGAAAGAAGAAGCCTTTATTTGCTACCAATATAACTTACGAAAAAATAAAAAATCTCCTAGATACAAGATCCATGAGAGAAGGGCCAGGCGTATAGGATAGGGTGCTGAGAGAAAAAATATTTTGTCACCAACAAGAAATAAAAAAAACACTAATTCATGGTGATACAAAGTGTTAAGAATCGGGATAGAAAAGGGATAAAAATGATACCCAGGCTCAAGGAAGGGAAAGCGATATAATAGAAGGATAAAAGGAAGATACAGGAAAACAGGGATAGAAGAGACAGAAAGATGACAAGTGACATTAGTAAAATATAAAAATATAAAACCATAAACTATCAAAAGAGGCCGTTCGTAACATCTCTCCCTCTCTCTCAACAATGATAGAATATGAATATCAAGAAAAAAGAGAGACAGAGCGGGAGAGATTGATACGACCGGCCTTAAGGTGGGCTACAAAAAGAGTTAAAAGTTTATCTAACATTGTGACGGGACGTGGTGGTTCAGATTGTTCTGGCTTCGGGTCAGGGGGTGGTGGAGTCTTGCAGTCAGGTGAACAGATGAGGCGTCGTGTAGAAAGGAAGAGGCGTGGCAACCGTAAATAAAGCAGCGTCCAGCAGAGTTGAAGGAAGAGGCGCAGCAACCTTAGATAAGGAACGGCCGGGATGCACAGAGGTAGGCGCATCCCCGGTGGCAGCTCCAGATTGCAAATCGGGATCACTTGAAGTAGCAGGTCTACCTGGGCACGCAGAGATAGGCGCGCCCGGAGAGGGAAACCTGCGGCAGCTCTACCTGGGCCCGCAGAGATAGGCGCGCCCGGAGAGGCAGAGCTGTAGATATGTGATGCCCGACTTGAAGGCGCCGTAATGTTAAGAATCGGGATAGAAAGGGATAAAAATGATACTCAGGCTCAAGGAAGGGAAAGCGATATAATAGAAGGAGGATAAAAGGAAGATACAGGAAAACAGGGATATAGAAGAGACAGAAAGATGACAAGTGACATTAGTAAAATATAAAAATATAAAACCATAAACTATCAAAAGAGGCCGTTCGTAACACAAAGGTTTAAGACTAGGGGCTTACAAATTGTGCGAAAAAAATCTCAATCTCCAAGGGCGTGAAGTTGGGGAAGCCCTGTGTTAGAATAAAGACATCTCAAATTGCCTAATTAGACTGCTATTTGTAATTAAAATAAAGTCTGATGCGCTACATTGTCTGTACAAACTCACGCTTTCCTCCGTTCCTTTGTCTCAGCCGATGACGCTTCTGATGATGAACTCGATGAGATCACCGAACTTGATATTGAACTGGAACCAAAGTAAACATAATAAGGAATAGATTTATAAAGTGAACCACCATGGTCCTGACCAGAATCAAGCGTCAGTTTCACTATAACATTACTCCACCGATATGACGTGGCCTCCACTCCAGAACCTTGCAGCCTCATCGGTCGTCAGTTCTGCGTACTATGTGCCCTGCCTATTGCCATTTCAGCTTACTAATCCATCGGGCTATGTCAGCGCCTTTAGTTCGTTTACTCACTCATTATTTTCCAGTCAATACAGACTATGTTTTCTAGGAAATTATTACTCTATCTACTCGTAGAGCGATGTACAGACCGAAATTTTGTAGACGTTCAATATTATACATAAACCTGTGGTTACCCATCAAACAAATCGATAGCCGAGTGCCGGTTAGCAGCAGTTTGTGCCTGTAGCCTGTAGCCACCATTAATTAATACAGATTATTGAGCGACCTAATTAAGTAGCTGCGGATTAGCGTGCTTCGTAATTGAGTCTTGATCAAACATGTGTTGTGTGGATTGCCGAATTCCGCTGCAGGTTTCGAATTTTGGTAAATCATGTTGGCGCTACAATGTTGTGACTTGCTAATTATGAAACATAATAAACAACGCGTGTAATTCTGTTTGCAAAGAACTCTACCTTTCTAACTTGCCTAATCTCCCTCAATATTATGTAATTTTGTTTTCTTTAAACGTTGAGAATTTTAACACAATAGAAAATCTAGTTCAGTCTCACCGGTGAGCCACACGGCATCCAACCTGAACTAAGATAATAAATCTAATAGGTATGAAAACCCTTGTTTGAATTTTCGAAGAGGGTTTTTTTTTTACTTTGTGGCTTTTTCTGTAACGATACTTAAACCACATGGTCAAATAGCGTATAATACCATACAAGTCCGTGTACCTTATTCACGTGTTTTAATTAAATAACTACATAATAATCCTACATATTTCTTATTTGTATCTTCAAGTTCTCAGCGAACAATGCGAATTAATGCAAGCGCACACGTAACTGGCAACATTAGTAGTAATGCTAGTCTAATGACCTTAGCAATAGCAGTGTTACCAGTTACAAAATCTAATCTAAGCATTTTAGTTGTACAAATGGGTTTATTTGGCTCGGATCTAAGTACTTGTGTAATAATTTTGTTGAAACATTATTTAATTATTTTGTTGTGTCTTTTAAGATGCTTTGATTCAAAAGTTTTAGGTTTTTAAGAATGTTCTACACATTCTTAAAAACCTAAAACTTTTGAATGTTCTTCTTAGTTATAAACAAGAGCTAGGATCTGAATGAGATACTGAAGATCTGTAGATCCAAAAGCTTTATATCCTCAATCCTTTCTAATGATTAATTCGACAAAATTTTTAGGTTTTTAAGGAAGCCACGATAGCCGAACGGTGAAGGGGTCGGACTGGTCGACTCGTGATCCGGGGAACGCGGGTTCGGTCCCCGCCGCCGCTCGACTATTGTGGTGAGCTCACTCGTGACACAAGCATATTTAGCTTAGTACGAGGGGCTAACGGGAGTATTAGTAATTTGTGAAATAACAAATTACTAATAATCTTTTTTTTAAAAAAAAAAAAAAAAAAAATGTTTGCAAAAATCAGCCATCATATTATTCCAAAGTGGTCATCTCACCAATTGGTCTTCATCGATATTTTTGTTTGCCAAGCTAAAATTTTTGACGTATCTTTGTAAAATCATGTTTAAAGTAGATAAATATTTCTGATTTCCGTGGATTACTGATGATTTGGAATAGGTGCCCTGCCTGGTATCAAACCTGTACCTTTCTCCCGCTTTTCTCTAATAAAACCCATACCTGCTAGAAGAGATGACGTCAGTCTGCAGGTCGCTCTCTCCCGAGTCCTCCCTGGAGGTGGCCAGGTCGTACCACTTGTGGCCCCTGTGCTGGGCGTCCCCGAAGTGACCCACGTCCTTCAGGTCGTCCACGTGGGCCAGACCGGAGGGGGTCAGGCCCTTCTCGTGGGACCAACCGTTGGCTGGAGATGTGAGAGAGTCATTAAATAAAGTGTATTGCTATGGGTAGGCAACGGATATGAAGAAACTTAAATCCTTCCTTTGTAACCTAAATTCAGTGCTATTACATAGAGCAAGCATTGACATCATCATCACTAGCTTCTACCCGCAGTTTTGCCTTCATATGGGTTGGGAAAACAAGATCACCATCGCGCGCTTTCTCTGGATAAAAACAATATTTTTACGACAAGCATAAAAGTTTACCTTCATGAAATAGTGAGCTGTTCACATTAACTTTCATCTCTTATTTCTTCCTCTTTAAAATATAAAAAAATGCATGCATCCTCTGCAATCGCCCTTTTAAGTTATATCTGACAAGGACCATGAATGTTTTTATACACACTCTTAATTGTGTACTACATCTTTACCTATAGTAGTTTTACAAATGAAAATAGTGAAAAATGTAACGTAATCTTATTACGTAAGTACTCGCATCAAAATAATATCATCAGACACTTTCGTTTCAATTAAACAGAAACGAGGATGGAGCAGAAATACGTCCGAGGAAGGAAATAATAATCAGATTCTCGCAATCAAAGCTGGAATATGGATAACGCGGGTTTTATTCCTGTTTTATCCCCTTAGGGTATTCACGGTACATTTATGATTGTAGTCGCAATTCAGAATGTGAGGTTTGAAAATTTAATTGAAAGCTACATCTGGGATTAGTATTTTGAATGACGCTGTGATGTTAATGCATGAATGCAACATGTTAGCAGAAGATCTAGAGATCAGAGAAGATCTGCCAGAAAATTTAACAGAAGAGAGATTGATAAATGCCCATGTCCCTTGTCTCAGACCGTTACCCCACGCACTTATTATAATAAAATTGAGATTCCAAAAAATCCCACGATCAAAATCAACACATTGTTAAAAAGATTATACACAAAAAAAAAACGTTCAAAAGAAACCTCAAACTTCCATAAAAATCTTTCAATACCCAAACCGGAGCTTACTAAAGGAAAATCTCTGTGAGTTTTTCCTATCTCGGTCCCAATCACAGAAGTGATTAAGTGTGTCTTTCTCCAAAAGCGCTCATTAAAACTTCCAGCTGACAGTAAAACTTGCGACAACTTTCCCTTCTACGTACCGATAATAATTTATTCATCGATGAAACCTCCTGTGTGTAGGTTTTGATAGCAACGAATCAGAGATCTTGGTACTGATTAAGACACGAATTTTCTCTACGGATTTTCTAGTTAGTCTAGGAAATGTATTTCTGCACCATTTGACTTACAAATACTTGTTTCGGTCATGATGACTGATATTATCCACATTGTGGAAGTATTTTTTAAATAAACGTATGTCGTCATCTCCCTGCTGGGCAAAGGCCTCCCCCAAACTTCCAACGATATCCATAAAGTTCTTTATTGAATAAAGTATCTATAAATTATTTAAAATTTGTGTGTTGAGTAATCCGATCTCCATTTGCATGCACCCTAGAATAAAGGAATAAAGCGCTTTATACAAATTCATTGTTCCAACCAAGAACGCCAGAAATATTCATACAAACCCAGTTAAGGCGCATAGCGACAGTGCTGCTGTTTGCTTTAATTAGTTAAATTGCAAACATTACTAAAGTATTAGTAAGATCATAGTTTAGGAATGTGTTTATTTAAAATTAGTGTTCTTGTCAACTATAGCATCTATAGTTACATTTTAGATTAAAGAAGAAATACCACTGATTTGCCACACCATAATGGATAAAACTAAAAAGATCAACCTCCTTAATATTTATACTGATTGAAAAAGAAACGTGGTAAATGCATTCGTCGCCTTAACTATGTTAAAACTGGCGGCACATCAAGAAAAACGTTATGACATCTTATGCAGTTCTATTAAGGGTGATTTTACTACAAAACATACAGTCTAATGTACTGTGGCTCTACCCCCAAGACTGTGACACTGTATTCGGCAAAATTAGCATTTCTAATTTATTAGAGGATGAAATTATCCTGTGAAAAGACCAAACGGACATTTTGGATTTTGATTAAAGCAAATGCCTTTGTGGAAATTATTTGGACTGTTCTGATTTCTTTGAAGTCATGCTTGAGATGACTGATTAGACTCGAAGCTGTACGCACAAAGAATTTAAAGGTCGCTGTACTTTTTAACTTATTGAATCGGCTTCGTTTTAATTAATGGACCCAACAAATTGAACAGCGTTTTTACATATTTTACTCGTATATTTAGACACGGGCTAAATGTGTCTAACAATACATAAAATTTGATTTCTTGATGTTTCAACAAATCTATCTTAATCTTAAGCAAGGAAGGAAGGAAGGGAGGAAGCAAGGGCTTCCAATCTGTAGGTTCATTCAAATCTGAAATGCTCTAACTAAAGAACTAAGAATAACCTCACAATGGGGATGTTGCCTGGGTCAAAAAGCAAGAGTTTTAATTAGTCCGTCAGTTAACTTATCAAAAAATACTCTACACGTATTTTTCACTTTTTCAAACTAATGAAAATTTAAAGAGATAAAGCGCCCCAAAGTTCATAAGAAGAGGCCCGTGACGTCAACGCTTGCTTAAAAATGCCGCACGTTGTGACGTCGTGCGCAACTTCAACGCACCATAACTATGTAATTATTTGTTAGATTGACAAATAAAAATATATGTGTCCAATATTTTTTGATATTAAACATTACGGACTAAAAAAATTTTTTTAGGCAACTAGCCTATTTGCGTGCCCTACTAGTAATAATAAAACCTCTAAATAGTGTTATTATGAACTAGATCACTGATGTAAACTCAAAGCTCCTCGCAAAAAGCATTAAATATAATTATGATAATAAATTAGATCATCTTACAAATAAACTTCTGGATATTTTCGCACTCACCATCGATCACAAGCAGCACAACGCACCAAAGGAACATAACTCATAGGTTTTATACAATAAAGTCACATTGTAGCACGCCCATGGAATATGGATGCAAAGTAATAACCCGCCGTATATTTTATTGCTTATTGTATTGCAAAACTGGTGGTGGCATTATTTTCAGTTTCAAGAGAATTGAATGATGCTATGACGTGTATTCGTCTCTTGATACCAATTTTTATCGGGTCTTGAATTTATTTCATCTGCAAAAGCATATTTACTGTAGTTTTTCCTCTCGTATTTGTGAAGATAATAACAGAAAAGCAAATTAATTTTGTTATCAAGTCCCTGAATTGACATAACTATAGGATTTGAATGTTATAATTCCTAATTTGTGTAATGTGATCATATTTCTATTATTGCCCTGACTAAATACTAATATTCAATGTAATTTTATTATTTGTATCTGTTTACAAGGACAATTATATGACTGGAAATTAATTAAACAAAATGGTGCGATGCTTATAACTTTATTTATAATATTTTTAAGCATCTTTTGCTTATCACACTGTTACTGTATATAAATAAATCTCGAAAGGTCCGTTTTCAATCCGTGTCGTTTTGTATAAGTCGTCGTATATTTTAAAATCTAACATTTAATTCATTTCTTCTTCTCTGCCTCTGATTCTGCCGGTTGATCTTCTACTTCCACTTTATCTTCTACTTTCTTCTGTTCTACTCTTTTTTCTACCACCTTCTGTTCTTCTACTTCTTCGCCCTCGGCATCGTCAGCTGTAACAAAAATCAAAAATGTCTTGAACAATATACTTTTACAATGACTTGCGTTTTCGTAATTTGGAGTAGGTAATAAAATGTTTGGTTTCAAGACAATTTGATTACCATGTTATAACTTTTTTTCATTACTTTAATTATGGTAAGGATAATTTGTGTTACATTATTCGGTAACTAAATTTAAAAAAAGCAAACATTTCCCACGCTAAGGGGAATCTACAGTAAGGGTGTGCTTCAAGCAAAAGTAGTGCATTCCAAAACCTCCGATCTCTCTCAAAATTTAACTGAGTCAAATCAAGTCTTACACGCAAGGGGCGCCCGAGCACACGGAATAGAGGCTGCCGTTCGTGTAGCTGTAGCAGAGGCAAGCTTGACACGCCTCGTGGTACACGTCACCGGCGTACTGGCACAACTCGGGCCCTACAGACCCGCCAGACTATTATGAACCTTATTTGGTATAGGACTAACTTGACTTTTCTACTCATCGCCACCTTTTTAGATCGCCAGATTAATGTTGGTCTTATCCCTGAGATGTGTATCCGATTCTTTTCCTGTTAATACTTATTGCACTTTGAAACTATAAGTGGCTTAGATCCAATGATCTACAGGATTTCTGTTATAAAATATGTGCACAATTTATTATAGTTATTATCTAGTTAGGGCCTAGAGTTTATAATTAAGTTACAAATTCGTAATACATTGACGAAAACACTGCTCTGTATTTAACTTTTTACGTGCAGTTTTATTCTTAGGTGGCGAAAATTCTCGTCGGGTCGTCTAAGTACACATCAAGTTCCGAACTCCCGATCAAAGCAACGGGAAGTTCAAACTACTAATCTACTTACTGAAAACGTTTTCCAACGAAATTTTCAAGACGTTTGTGTACAAAAAATCCAATAAGTTAGCTCCAGCAAGGGATCCAATAGAAGTTTGATTGAATAGGAATTTGCATGAGACCCGAGCGCCATCTGCTCTTATAATATATTTTTAATTTATGTCCCGAAAGTTGTCGGAGTCCACGGGGATTACCGGGATATCCTTGTTAAAAATTATACGCAAGTTTCCCTAAATAATTTCCTTTACAAACTTTTTGCGGTTGACTTGGCAACTTTGTGAGTCTACTCACCAGATTTCGCGATTGCTGATGCGTGAGCGCCTGAAAAAATAAAATTAACAATTATATTTCAAGGAGAAGGGAATAAGACGAAAAAAAAATTGTTTTGCGATTATTTTCTCTATATCGTTTTAGAATAAATCAATTAGAATAAAATTAATATTGAAACTTACTAGCTGAAGATCCTCCGTAGAGCCCTTGAGCTGGATTTGGTCTCGCTGGGTAAAGGCTTCCGAATGGGCCTCCACCGCCAGCATTTGCTACCGCATCAGCTTCAGCCTCCGCCACACTTGATCCTGATCCTGGTAAACTCCCGACAACATATGGGCTGTATCCTCCCGAGTTTGCGTTTGCTGAAGCATCGGCTGACGCTGAGCTACCTCCTAATCCCCCATAACTTGGGCCATAGGCTGGTTGGTAAGGAGTCAACGCTGTTGATCCAGCGTTTGCATTCGCTAAAGCGTCTGCTGACGCTGATCCCCCGCCATATGAGTTAGCAAGAGCACTGGCATCAGCTGATGCGGAACCACCTCCATAACTTGGTCCATAACCTGGTTGGTAAGGACTATAACCTGATCCCGCATTGGCCAAAGCATTAGCTTCAGCTGAAGCAGATGCTGAGCCGATTGAACCTGGGTAGCTTGGGACTACGTCTGGGTTGTATGTGGTGTAGCCCGGTTGGTATGTGGTGTAACCCGGTTGGTATGTGGTGTAGCCCGGTTGATATGGGTATCCTCCGTCAACTGCAGCGTTAGCGCTAGCTTCCGCATTAGCTGAGGCGCTGTTACTTCCTGGGTAACCAGGTAATGGGTAGTATCCGATATTGCCGCCATTGGCATTAGCATTTGCGCTGGCATCCGCTATCGCTGAAGCACTGCCGCCGCCTGGGACTACATCGGGATAATAACTGGGGTAAGCTGGTTGATATGGACTGTATCCTCCATTGGCATTAGCGTTCGCGCTGGCATCGGCAATGGCTGACGCACTGCCACCTCCGGGGACAACGTCTGGGTAATATCCTGGGTAAGCCGGTTGGTATGGACTGTACCCTCCATTAGCTATAGCATTTGCACTAGCGTCTGCGCTTGCTGAAGAGCTACCGCCTCCTGGATAACCAGGCAGTGGATAGTATCCTATGTCTCCACCACCGGCATTGGCGCTAGCATCTGCAATAGCCGAAGCACTACCACCCCCTAAGTAACCCGGTTGGTATGGGCTATATCCTCCATTAGCAATAGCATTTGCACTTGCATCTGCGCTGGCTGAAGAGCTACCGCCTCCTGGGTAACCAGGAAGTGGGTAGTAGCCTATGTTACCACCACCTGCATTGGCATTGGCACTGGCATCTGCAATAGCTGATGCACCACCTCCTCCTAGGTATCCCGGCTGGTATGGGCTATATCCTCCATTTGCAATAGCATTTGCGCTAGCATCAGCACTTGCTGATGAACCACCGCCTCCTGGATAACCAGGCAATGGATAGTATCCTATGTTACCACTGTTGGCATTGGCGCTGGCATCTGCAATCGCCGAAGCACTGCCGGCTCCTGGGTAGCCTGGATATGGGCTGTATCCTCCATTGGCAATAGCATTGGCGCTGGCGTCTGCATTAGCTGAAGCACCACCTCCCTCAAGGTATCCCGGTTGGTATGGGCTATATCCTCCATTGACAATAGCATTTGCACTAGCGTCAGCACTTGCTGATGAGCCACCGCTTCCTGGGTAACTAGGAAGTGGGTAGTATCCTATGTTACCACCACCTGCATTGGCATTGGCACTGGCATCTGCAATAGCTGATGCACCACCTCCTCCAAGGTATCCCGGTTGGTATGGGCTATATCCTCCATTTGCAATAGCATTCGCGCTGGCATCTGCAATAGCCGAAGCACTGCCGCCTCCTGGGTAGCCTGGATATGGGCCGTATCCTCCATTGGCAATAGCATTTGCGCTAGCATCAGCACTTGCTGATGAGCCACCGCCTCCTGGGTAGCCTGGATATGGGCTGTATCCTCCATTGGCAATAGCATTGGCGCTAGCGTCTGCAATAGCTGAAGCACCACCTCCTCCAAGGTATCCCGGTTGGTATGGGCTGTATCCTCCATTTGCAATAGCATTGGCGCTAGCGTCTGCAATAGCTGAAGCACCACCTCCTCCAAGGTATCCCGGTTGGTATGGGCTATATCCTCCATTTGCAATAGCATTCGCGCTGGCATCTGCTATAGCCGAAGCACTACCGCCTCCTGGATAGCCTGGATATGGACTGTATCCTCCATTGGCAATAGCATTGGCGCTGGCGTCTGCAATAGCTGAAGCACCACCTCCTCCAAGGTATCCCGGTTGGTATGGGCTGTATCCGCCATTTGCATTAGCTGATGCGTGCGCGTGGGCGTCAGCACTGGCAGATCCACCGGGGTAGTAGGGCAGTGGCAATGGTCGAGGAGCTGAAAGCAAGAAGAAAAAAAAAATATTGCCTCTACAAATTAAGTGTGATAAGTACATAAATGTGCGATGAATGCCTACGAATGTTTTTACCTAACTTTAACAATCAAATTAATGCTAAGACCATTGTCTGAGCAATAAACTCCTTTACCTAACCGCTTGATGGCCAAAAGGCACCAGTTCCGAAACCGAGCGGGGAACAACAAAACAAAAAGTGCAATTACGAGCTACCCCTCAACAGCTATCAAGGGCGAACGAATTCGATAAACGGCAACGAGAAAGCAAGCGGTCAATCATTGGCGCGCGGTTTGCGCGGCTGATTGTTACGTTGATTGACCATTGATCGCACCCAAGATATACGGGGCCACAGCGGAAATAAAAAAGCTTGCCAACGTCCTACGCTGACTGGTAGTTTCAAATCGATTCACAGAAAGTTATCTGAGACAGACATTTATCCAAACAGATCGATTAAATAGGTATAACAATACTTTTCAAGTGGTAGTACGTTGAATTTATTTTACGAAGGTGATATAAAATTTTGAAGATCTAAAGGCATTTAATGGAAATTGGCTGTTTAGTTTCAGCTGTGTCCATTGACGATCCCTTATTGCGTCCTGGACAAAACGCTCCGAAATTGGACGGTTGAATTTCGCGTTTTAACAGCACCTGAGTCGATGGCAAAATTTTACTCCACTTCTGACGTACATGTCGCGTCGTAAATGTTTAGTACATCACAGAGGGCGTTAGCGCAGGTGTTTGCGGTCGCCAATAAATGTTTTTATTTTTCATGACGCTCGGTTTCAGTATGTTTATTACACATTCGGGTCTGTAAAAGCGTAGGGTGAAACAAAAATTCAAACTGAATTAACTTTTTGATGACCACCGTCTATTGTTGGGACTAAATTGATTTTATTTTAGTGGTGTTACTGCCTGAGTATCTATTCAAGTTTGGTTTCGATAATTTTTTACACTGTTTAGAAATGTTTGATTATCAACATTGTCCATCGTCTGAGAATACTATTTAGGATTTTCATAATTATAGATAGTCATTGATTTTTCTGCTGATGTTTTTACATCCATTCTTGTTCTTCAGTAATTTTAGTTATTTCAAGACATTTTCCTGATAATGTAGAATAGTGAAGTCTACCTGCTTATTTCATCCTTGCAATTAACTGTACGGCAACTTTTTCCACGTACACAAGTTTAAAGCAAGCGTAAAACATATTCTCGAGTGCATGCAAGTTTCCAATCACGTATCGTGTATTGAAAACTTCATAAATATCGCACGTTTTCAATATTACAAAGTTAAATTAACATTGCGACGTCCACATTTGCAGGTGACTTGAGTTCGCAGCGGAATAGTATTTTGCAAGAATTCTGTTTGAGTTTCAATTGGTATTGGAATTTTGATTTGTCCTGCAGATTTGTGAGGTTGGGATCTGAATTGTGCTATTATGTATTATTGAGACAAATACTTACGGAGTCCACCATCATTACCTATAACAAAAAATAATAATTTGATTATCCAATAAATAAAAATTCGGAGTTATATGAAATGATCTTTTAATGACACAATTCAAAAACTAAGAATCAATTAGAAATGGACTTACGGAATTAGAATCTTCTAATGACATAACTCAAAAACTGGACAAAAATCAATCAAAGATGGACTTACAGCAAGACTTCTTCGTGTAGCAGTTGACCTCAATGATGATTTTGTTTAGCGTGTAGGTCTCGCTGCACATGCAGACCTGACACTCGTCCCATGGATGCTGGAACGGTTGGTTAGGTGGGAACGGGCGGCAAGATTCATCTGAAAAGTCAAGTCAAATCGCTATAATCATAAAGTGATTTTGAATATTAGGTAATTTATAACTCCCACTTCATCGCGATTTCACTAAAATTACAGCCTTTTTATGAAAAAAAAAACTAAATTTTTTGAGCTACACTGGTAAAGCAATATTTTGTCAGTTTTTTTTTGTTTTCGAATAAAAAAGGAAAAAAGGAACTTACGCGGTGGAGGTCCTGGCAAGGGGCTTGGGTTCACATCGGGTACAGGGGGCCACGGTACTATAAAAACAAAAAAATATTGATTCACCAGTGTAGTGTAACGATTATTATATTTATATTACACTGGACGTTAAAAATGTTAAAATATTAGTGCATTTAAATGCCATGGTACATCATAGTGATGTGTTTTTAGGATTATTAATTTTAGACCAAGTATGGAGACGCGAAAAGAATATTTTGAACTTACACGGCTCTGGCACTGGCACTGGCACTGGTATCGGCACAGGGACAGGTGCAGGGGTCGGTTCTGAGAAGTAAATAATGTATTTCAGACCTCAAGAAATAGGACACCTTTATTCTTACGAAACTATTAACAATGGCAGTAATCATTATGTTATCTTACGACAAGACTTTGGATAATTGATATTGAAGTTGATCTTGACAACCAAGACACTATTAGTGACTGAATTTCTTGCGCTGCTTCTTCTCAGCACTGGCCCATTTATTGTCCCGAAGCAGTGGTAGGGTTAATATTGGGTGTGTAAAAGTGCTTTTTAAATGCCATTTGCAAAAATAAATGAGTTTTGAGTTTTACTATTTTGGAACACAATTTTCGCATGAAAGTGATCATCATATTGTAGAAGATATCTCAAAACATACCACATGATGGATTCGGGAAGCAGATCAACTGTTTGACTTGTTCGACGGCGAAGACCAGGGGAGCGATGCATTTGCACAACTGGCACACGTCATTGGGGTGAGGAAACAGAACTTCCAGAGGGAACTGCTCGCACAGAGGCACTGGAATGACATAACAGGTAAAAGAAAGAAGAAAGAGGAATAAGAAGTTATGTTAATGGCTTTACCTGATCACCTGCTTAAAACCCTAAATGCTTAAACCCTTTTGACAAAATTGTCGAATGATTTATTCTCAATTGAAGCCTATGATGATACAGAATTAAATTTGGACAAACTTTCACTGCTTATTGATAGTAAAAGACAAATCAAGGCAATTTAATATACGAAGAAATACTTACATGGTATCGGTTCTGGGGCCGGTGCTGTAAAAATAAATAAAAATAATTAAAAATCATAAAGTATACTTATTTACTTAAAACTACGTATATTAAGACTTACGTAACTCCTTGAAAACCTCATAATTGGATTAATGTTCTAATAATATTACAAGTTAAAAATCAGCTTTGATATTACTCGACATTGTTATTGGGGTAAAAAAAATCAAAAAGAATAATACGCATGTAATATTAATATTTCTTGAATCTGAACTTACGCAACGTTGTTACATCTGGTGGTAAAACTAAAGAGAAAAAATATAATTGTGCGTGTAAATGACGGCTCATCAAAAATGGATCAAGAACCTATTCTTTAAGGAAATACTAAAATTTCTCTATCGTTCAATGATTATAAAATTTGCAAGTTCCACTTACCGCATTCAGGGTTGTCCTGGCACGTGATCTGGACGTCGGGTCTTCCTTGGAAGAAGTCGAAGGTCTCCCGGCAGACGCAGATTTGGCACGGGTTCAGAGGGTTCTGGAAGGGTGTGTTGGATGGCAGTGGAGCGCAGGTCACTGAAATTAGAATTACATATAGAATCGTATTTTTCACAATACTGCTAATTTATAATATCAATGTATGTATCTTATTATATTTGTACCTAGTAGGTATATGAATTTGAAAATATTTCTGTTGTTTCTGTTTGAAATACGTAATAGTGATCTTATGATGAGAACTATTACATACCTGTGGGAATTGGGGGTGGTGGTGGTGGCGGCGGTTGTGGTGGAGGTATAGGTGGGAATGGCGGTATTGGCGGGAGTGGCGGTATTGGTATAGGTGGCGGCGGCGGCGGAGGTGGCGGTGGAATTGGCCTTGGGGGCGGCGGTGTAGGCCGAGGCGGCGGAGGCGGCGGCGGAGGTCTCTGGCAGCCGCCGCAGCTCGCGCACACCGCGCTCAAGTCATTCATACACACGCAGACCATACAATCGTAGCCCACCGCCCACACATAGTGCAGCTCGCCGGGCCTCGTACAGTACACAATGTCTTGACCTCCTGCAAATACCAATCAAGCGACATAAAAACGAAACCTCAAAGCCAAATCTCAAAAGCCACAAGCTGTCTTTCAAATTAAGCTTAGCGTTGTAATAAAATAACACGTACCTGGTATTAGGTGTGGTTGTATGTATTCATTGTATGGGACTACTCTCGAAAAAACATCTAAAAGTGAAACATAAATAAAAATATTCAAATATGGCCTTCACTAAACGTATTAAGGAATACAAACTGAAATTACCTGTAACGGTATATCTGGTTTTGAATTTATTTCTGAAAGAAAGCCATTTTGGCACGGAACCTAAATCTTCGAATAAGTTGAAAGATATGCTTAATTAAAACAAACAATTTGAATGGTAAAGTTTATTGTGAAAACAGAAAACACAAACAAATCAGGTTGATCATTATCAATACTTACTTGCGCCTACGTTGGCTAAAGCGTTGGCGTTAGCGTTAGCGGAGCTAGGGCCGTACCCGCCGGCGTTGGCGAGGGCGTTGGCGTTAGCCTGAGCAGAGCCTCCTCCTAGTCCGGGGTAAAAAGGGTATGGAAACCCCCCTCCTGCGCCACCTTGAGCCAAAGCTTGGGCGTTTGCTTGAGCTGAACTGCTTCCACCAGGTACGCCGTAAGGTCCGTAGCCTCCTCCTCCGAGAGCGTTAGCCTGAGCGCTTGCTTCTGCCTGGGCTTGAGCTGAACCCCCTCCGTAGCCGCCAGGGACTACATATGGGTAGGGTGAATAGCCCCCGGCGCCTCCTTGAGCGATGGCCTGAGCATTCGCCGCGGCGTTAGCAGATGCGCCTCCGTAACCCGGCACTGGCCCGTACCCGCCTGCGCCGCCTTGAGCGATAGCGTTCGCTGCAGCGTTGGCTGAAGCAGAACCACCTCCGTAACCAGGAACGACAGGAACAATATGTGGATATGGCGCATAACCTCCTCCACTGGCAAGCGCTTGAGCTTGAGCTTGAGCTTGAGCGGCAGCTTGTGCTTGAGCAGCTGCCTGGGCTTGAGCTTGAGCTTGAGCTTGAGCTTGGGCTTGAGCTTGAGCTTGTGCAGCGGCGTGGGCAGCCGCTTGTGCCTGAGCGATAGCCTGTGCCTGGGCTTGAGCTTGAGCAGCAGCTTGAGCTTGAGCTTGAGCTTGAGCAGCGGCGTGGGCAGCAGCTTGAGCTTGAGCAACGGCCTGTGCTTGGGCTTGAGCTTGAGCAGCAGCTTGAGCCTGAGCTTGGGCTTGAGCTTGAGCCTGAGCAGCGGCCTGGGCGGCAGCTTGTGCTTGAGCAACAGCCTGTGCTTGGGCTTGAGCTTGAGCTTGAGCTTGTGCTTGAGCATAAGCAGCGGCTTGAGCTCGTGCAGCGGCCTGAGCTTGAGCAATGGCTTGGGCTTTAGCAGCGGCTGCGGCTTGGGCCTGAGCTTGAGCTTGAGCAATAGCTTGAGCCTGGGCAGCAGCCTGCGCCTGTGCTTGAGCGGCGGCCTGAGCTTGGGCAATGGCTTGTGCCTGAGCTTGTGCCTGAGCTTGAGCTTGAGCTGCAGCTTGGGCTTGAGCTTGCGCCTGAGCTTGAGCTTGAGCAGCAGCTTGGGCTTGAGCTTGAGCGGCAGCCTGGGCTTGAGCTTGAGCTTGAGCAGCAGCTTGGGCTTGAGCTTGAGCTTGTGCTTGAGCGGCAGCTTGGGCTTGAGCTTGAGCTTGAGCTTGAGCTTGTGCTTGAGCGGGAGCTTGGGCTTGGGCTTGAGCTTGAGCTTGAGCTTGGGCTTGAGCTTGAGCTTGCGCTTGTGCTTGAGCTTGAGCAGCGGCTTGGGCTTGTGCTTGTGCCTGAGCGGCTGCGCTAGCGCCAGCAGAACCTCCTCCTGGGNTGAGCTTGAGCGGCAGCCTGGGCTTGAGCTTGAGCTTGAGCAGCAGCTTGGGCTTGAGCTTGAGCTTGTGCTTGAGCGGCAGCTTGGGCTTGAGCTTGAGCTTGAGCTTGAGCTTGTGCTTGAGCGGCAGCTTGGGCTTGGGCTTGAGCTTGAGCTTGAGCTTGGGCTTGAGCTTGAGCTTGCGCTTGTGCTTGAGCTTGAGCAGCGGCTTGGGCTTGTGCTTGTGCCTGAGCGGCTGCGCTAGCGCCAGCAGAACCTCCTCCTGGGACTACGTACGGCCCGTATCCTCCTCCGCCAGCTTGAGCGTTCGCTTGAGCATTGGCTTCAGCTGAAGCACTGCCTCCTGGGCCATAGCCTCCAGGGTAAACTGGTGAATATCCTCCTGCTCCGGCATTAGCGTTGGCGTTAGCGTTGGCTACGGCATTCGCAGAGCCGCCAGGGTAACCGCCAGGGTAGTATCCGCCGCCTCCACCTGCAGCGTTGGCATTAGCGTTGGCTTGGGCTTGAGCATTCGCAGCGCCGCCAGGGTAGCCGCCAGGGTAGTATCCGCCGCCTCCACCTGCAGCGTTGGCATTAGCGTTGGCTTGGGCTTGAGCATTCGCAGCGCCGCCAGGGTAGCCGCCAGGGTAATATCCGCCGCCTCCACCTGCAGCGTTGGCGTTAGCGTTGGCCTGGGCTTGAGCATTCGCAGCGCCGCCAGGGTAACCGCCAGGGTAATATCCGCCGCCGCCTCCACCTGCAGCGTTGGCATTAGCGTTGGCTTGGGCTTGGGCACTTGAAGACCCGCCTACTGGAGAGAAAGGAGAATACGGATAGCTGCTTCCACCTCCTGCACTATTGGCTTGAGCGACGGCGCTGGCATGCGCTGAAGACCTAGACACAGATGCGGCGTATCCCGGGCCAGTTCTTACGGCGGTTTGATAAGATCCATTTTCATCTTCGTAATGATCTTCACTTTCATATCCCTCGTCGGAATAACGATCTTGGTTGGCCTTGGTTACACGAGCTCCACGGCCGCCTTGTGTTGCCTTGTACACTTTATACGGTCTGTTTTTCCTTGATGAATAATCTTCGTTTGAACTATCATCACCGCGCTTACCACCGTCATGGGCCGAGCCGTACACTTGGTCAACACCCTCAGAGTCGTCCACCTGGTCTGAGTAAGCTGAAATAAATCAGAAACACTGATTACAATCACTACATGAAATTAAGAGATCAAAAAAATCTATGTTAAATTAAATAACGAAAAGTTTTGACGTACCTTTAAAATCTAAACACGTAGGAATTTTGACCCGTTTAATAACGTTCTAACTGTGGTTTTCTTAAATAAAATTCAATCTAAACTCACCAGGGTTGAGATCTTCATCGGCTGTAGTACTAGATAGCAACAAGGCCAGGAGGGCTAACCCCCAGATGATGGCCTTTTGCATCTTTTATTTTTTATCTAGCCTCTTAAAACATAAACCTGTTTACTAGATGCCTTCCCAAGCCCGATCTTGATGGTTGGTCTCAGTTGTACCTTCCTTTTAAACATGTCTTAATGCAGTGTGAAAATAGTGATATATGATTTATTAGTGTAGCAATCTAGTTCTAGTTTGAAACGCCATGTTTTTGGATTCGCTTCGGTACTAATAGATGTCACTTGCTATTTGATTGATGGAAAAGTAATCAAAAATACGATATGTTTTGTTTAGAGTTCTGTATTAAAATTCAAATTAAAATATTTTATTCAGTACCTACATAGGCCCTTTCCAGTGCACTTATACACGTCCGAAATGTTCTTGATACTGATAAATTGTTACTTTAAAGTAAGCTAAGGTTTTTACTTACTATTATAAAATGACTACACGTATTTATTACACTGGTCAACACATGTTTTGTTGCCTTTAAATTTGTTCTGTTATTGGGTATTTCTATGGCCCTGATTATCAAAAAAAATACCACCCCTAACCTTCTTCGATTGTCCGAAAATTCTAATGAAATCTTTTATGCTGCTCCTCACTAAAATCACCCACATTTTGTGAAAATCGATGTTAATGCGAGTACATGAAGTGTATTTTTATGCCCATGTTGCACCCTAACCCTTGCAAGTTGGATAGCTTAAAGTTGTGTGTGTGGAAAGCCGCACTGGTCAAAAGTTTTTTAAATCTTTTTTTTAAATCTTTAATCTTTAAATCTTTTGGACAACTTCACACAGCGCCAGCTAGCCCCAAAGTAAGCAACTTAATGCTTGTGTTATGGGTGCTAGCTTAACGGATATACTACTTATATACTTTTTTTTTTTTAAATACATAAATATTATACATAGTCACACCCAGACCCGTCACAGAAATTAAAATTCATCATTTCAATTTCTGCCTGGCCGGGAATCGAACCCGGGACCTCTCGGCATAGTAGTCCATTCTGAACCACTACACCAAACGGCCGACGACGAATCAATGCTATTGTTTCTTTCGATTATTCCAGAGACACCATGGAACGGTAACTTTGTGTATCCCCCTTGTTGGTCTAAAAGAAGTTACTTATTCTCAGAACAAAAATGACCCATTTGTGGTCTTTATTACTTAATTTCAAATATTTATTTTAAAGTGTCGATGTTACGCAGTTTTCATCGAGTCCGATAGAGGTTTTCGATATTTTTCAAATATTATAATATTTACCACAAACATAGCAGAAGCAATCTGGATTAAGCACACAACATCTTCATAACGAAGCAATATCGAAAATACCAACAAAATATTTTTTTTTCCAATTAAATCAAAAATCTAATTAAAAATATTAAATGAGGGTAGATAGCTATAACACATAAACAAAAGCTGTTAGTGAAAAACTGTTGCTGCTGTTGCCATATTTAAAAAATATGCGTCTATTTGAGATAGAAACAGAAAAAAAATCACAAGAAACAATTTTTTTTTTTGTTGACCAGTGTTATTATTTTCTCTTAATTGTATTTGGAAATATTAAATAAGTAGTAATATTTTGTATTATTTTATTTTACTAAATTATATCATCTTGCGCGAATAAGAATTTCACTTAAAGAAATTCACTTTAAGGGGAAAATAACTATTACCTAACACTCATTATACACTGATTAAAATTAATTGAGGGAACGCAAAAGAATTTGTCTTTTGAAAGGCCGGTACAGACGTTTTACTTCGCGAAGGTATTTAAAAAAATGTATGCTCAATGTCAATAACAATATGGTGTAATTTAGCCTGTCTCAAGAGTCAAGCACCATTTTGTTGACAAACGTCAGTGATCGGCACTGCGCCGAAGCTATAGGGCTCACTTCGGTAAAATGATGAGATGTGAGGTGCCAAACTGCGGAAAATGGCGGAGGAAATACATGATTTAGCATGAATTATCATGAATAATATTAACTACTTATTTACCTCTCAGTGTCTTGAGGCAACTTAAAAAAGTAAATTCTGTGTTTTTATTATTATTTAGGCAGTTAAATACTGCACAGTATTTAGTACACCATTTTCTTTATTTTCTTCCATCATACATAAGAATACGCGTGCGTGAGTCAATGTTCGCTCGTATGTGAGGCCTTGTCGAATAGTATCCTGTAGGTGGGCCATCGTGCGTGTTTTGTTATCGATGTAAACTCGCGGAGATGAACACAATGAACAGGCCTGGTATTATGATGTATTTGTTATTTTTAATTGGATACAAAAATATTTTTAAGTAAGAACCCATGAAACAGTTATGTCATTTCAATTTATTTTAAATTATTTTTTTCTCGTGCAAAAGCTGAATCGATTATTTTACCACGCCATTCAAACGAACTCATTGTTCAATTAAGTTGATGTATTTTTTTTCTTTGTACGAGTATACTTATTTTGTTAAGCGGTCGGAGTTTTTTTTTATTTTATTGAGAAAACCAACAGCGTATTTATACAATTTTAGCATACATAAATTTAACACACAATATGACCAATAACAGGTTTCCCTTAAATTATTACCAAATATTAGTAAAGGTTGGACTGCTACTAATACCTATCCATACAACACTACCTAAACAATACACAACAAAACAAAGATCATCCCGATAGCCAACTCAATGGTCAGTTGAGATACAGAAAAGATATTATGTAGTTTACATCTTACTATCAATACCAATTGAAATAATTTTATTCAATAAACAGTGAACATTTTTTTATTTAAATTGTCTTGTAATGTACTGTTTTATAAAAAACTAGCTGACCCGGCGAACTTCGTACCGCCTTAGCGTAGAGATTTTCTTAATATTTTTTTCCGTAAGAACCATCCTTGGACTTCCACAAACATTTAAAAAAAAGAATTATCGAAATCGGTTCAGCCGTTCACACGTGATGCCGTGACAACGCGAAACGGGTTTCATTTTTATATATGATTCAGAAACTATTAATTTTGGTTACCACCAGCCAAATAGAGTGATTCAAGATGAACGTGTATATGTATACTTAGCACCCGAGCGAAGCCGGGGCGGGTCAATAGTCGTTTATAAAATAGTATCAATAGTAATAATGCATTTAATGCTCGCAAGAAATCAGAAAATTAAATATTAATTCGCTTTTAACTTATCAATTCAGTAAATAATACCCTTGTTGTATTTGTGTGATATATTTTTGTGTGATTGTGGTGAATTAAAAAAGCATAAAGGCCTATTTGAAATAAAAATGCAGTAGTATCCCACTAAAATTTATTGTTTTATACAAAAGTGTGAAGCTTACTCGACTGTCATTTTATAATTGCTCAAACTAAAACTAAACTGATCAGATCCGATGTTCCGGCGTTGTCATTGAGGGAGATCATTGTGATGTAATTCATGGTACTCTGCAACAAATAAAAACCAAGATTAATTAATGAGTTTAGCTTTAGTCATTTAGCTACTTGAAAAGAAGTTTGCAATATTTCATGGATCTACTTTAATGTATTAATATACAATAATAAATTATTACACTGAACGGCCTTTTATAAATCTTGTTATCGATATAATATCTATAGCTTGAGGTCAAATCAGAACCAAACTGGTTAAACAAATAAATGGATAAACTGTGTAAAACTATTTGTCATAGTAAATTCGATTGAAGGATACTTACATGTATTTACTCGGCATGGTCTTCGACGAAAGCCATCCTTGGGCTCACGCTACGCCTTGCCCTAGCCTCCTCGGAGGCCTCTGCGGACTCAGCGCTTCTAAAGCCAAACCCGTTGGCGTTGGCATTGGCGAGCGCGTTGGCACTAGCGGAAGCGCCGCCTAAACCGCCAGCGTTGGCCAAGGCATCAGCAGCAGCGTTGGCAGAAGAGCCTCCAAGACCGCCCCAACCACCAGCATTCGCCTGAGCGTCTGCTAAAGCGGAAGCAGAACTGCCTCCTAATCCAGCGTTTGCTAGGGCATCAGCATGAGCATTAGCTGAGCTGCCGCCGTGTCCTCCCCAACCTCCTGCATTGGCTATGGCATCAGCAGCGGCGTTGGCAGAGCCTCCACCAAGTCCACCCCAACCTCCAGCATTGGCTGTGGCGTCAGCTTGAGCATTAGCGGAGCTACCGCCTAAACCACCCCATCCACCAGCGTTAGCTAGGGCATCAGCTTGAGCGTTGGCTGAGCCGCCTCCTAAACCTCCCCATCCACCAGCGTTAGCTAGGGCATCAGCTTGAGCGTTGGCTGAACCGCCTCCAAGACCTCCCCATCCACCAGCGTTAGCTAGGGCATCAGCTTGAGCGTTGGCTGAGCCGCCTCCTAGGCCTCCCCATCCACCAGCGTTAGCTAGGGCATCAGCTTGAGCGTTGGCTGAGCCGCCTCCTAAACCTCCCCATCCTCTAGCGTTAGCTAGGGCATCAGCTTGAGCGTTGGCTGAGCCGCCTCCAAGACCTCCCCATCCACCAGCGTTAGCTAGGGCATCAGCTTGAGCGTTGGCTGAGCCGCCTCCCAGGCCTCCCCATCCTCCAGCATTAGCTAGAGCGTCGGCTTGAGCGTTAGCAGAGCTTCCACCTAGTCCACCCCAACCTGCAGCGTTGGCCAAAGCCTCAGCATTAGCAGAGCTACCTCCTAGTCCACCCAGTCCTTGAGCTTGTGCCTGAGCTTGAGCTAAAGCCTCAGCAAGAGCACCTCCAACACCTCCTTGAGCTTGAGCTTGGGCCTGAGCTTGAGCTAGAGCCTGGGCGAGACCAGCACCACCAGCGCCTCCTTGAGCTTGAGCTTGTGCTTGAGCTAGAGCCTCTGCAAGGGCATTTCCGGCAGCTCCTCCCTGAGCTTGAGCTTGCGCCTGTGCTTGAGCTAACGCCTGGGCGAGACCAGCACCAGCAGCACCTTGAGCTTGAGCTTGTGCCTGAGCTTGAGCTAGAGCTTGAGCGAGACCAGCACCACCAGCCCCTCCTTGAGCTTGAGCTTGCGCCTGAGCCTGAGCCAGAGCTTGAGCGAGACCAGCACCACCAGCGCCTCCTTGAGCTTGAGCTTGCGCCTGAGCTTGAGCTAATGCATCAGCTAGTCCGCCGCCTATACCGCCTCCCTGAGCTTGAGCTTGCGCTTGAGCTTGAGCTAGGGCCTGCGCAAGGCCGCCACCAAGAGCGCCTCCCTGAGCTTGAGCTTGAGCTTGAGCCTGAGCAAGAGCATCAGCGGCACCCAAACCTCCTAATCCAGCAGCTTGAGCTTGCGCTTGTGCTTGTGCGAGGGCAGCAGCGCTTCCAAGTCCTCCAGCGCTACCCAAAGCTTGCGCTTGGGCGATAGCGTCTGCGACTGAAAGTCCTCCGAGTCCTAGAGCTTGGGCCTGCGCCAAAGCGGATGCGATTGCGGTTCCTCCTAGTCCTCTAGCTTGAGCATGAGCTAAAGCCTCAGCAACTGTAGCACCGGCTAAACCTGATGCCTGAACAGCGGCGAGGGCTTGAGCTAGAGCCGATGCGCCTCCAATTCCATCTCTAAGAGATGGTCCACCGCCAGCCATAGCTTCCGCTTGGGCGATAGCCTGTGCAATTGAGAGTCCTCCAAGTCCCAGAGCTTGGGCTTGCGCCAAAGCAGAAGCGATAGCTGTTCCTCCTAGTCCTTGAGAGGTAGCATGAGCTAAAGCCTCAGCAACTGTTAAACCGCCTAAGCCTGATGCCTGAGCGGCAGCGAGGGCTTGAGCTAGGGCTGATGCGCCTCCAATACCATCTCTGAGAGATGGTCCACCGCCAGCCAAAGCTTGTGCTTGGGCGATAGCCTGTGCAATTGAGAGTCCTCCGAGTCCTAGAGCTTGAGCCTGAGCCAAAGCGGAAGCGATGGCAGTTCCTCCTAAACCTTGAGCTTGGGCTTGAGCTAAGGCTTCAGCGACGGATCCACCGCCGATGCCTGACGCCTGAGCGGCAGCGAGGGCTTGAGCTAGGGCCGATGCGTCTCCAATTCCGCCTCTGAGTCCTCCAGCCAAAGCTTGTGCTTGGGCGATAGCCTGTGCAATTGAGAGTCCTCCGAGTCCTAGGGCTTGGGCCTGAGCCAACGCGGAAGCGATGGCAGTTCCTCCTAAACCTTGAGCTTGGGCTTGAGCTAAGGCTTCAGCGACGGATCCACCGCCGATGCCTGACGCCTGAGCGGCAGCGAGGGCTTGAGCTAGGGCCGATGCGTCTCCAATTCCGCCTCTGAGTCCTCCAGCCAAAGCTTGTGCTTGGGCGATAGCCTGTGCAATTGAGAGTCCTCCGAGTCCTAGGGCTTGGGCCTGAGCCAACGCGGAAGCGATGGCAGTTCCTCCTAAACCTTGAGCTTGGGCTTGAGCTAAGGCTTCAGCGACGGATCCACCGCCGATGCCTGACGCCTGAGCGGCAGCGAGGGCTTGAGCTAGGGCCGATGCGTCTCCAATTCCGCCTCTGAGTCCTCCAGCCAAAGCTTGTGCTTGGGCGATAGCCTGTGCAATTGAGAGTCCTCCGAGTCCTAGGGCTTGGGCCTGAGCCAACGCGGAAGCGATGGCAGTTCCTCCTAAACCTTGAGCTTGGGCTTGAGCTAAGGCTTCAGCGACGGATCCACCGCCGATGCCTGACGCCTGAGCGGCAGCGAGGGCTTGAGCTAGGGCCGATGCGTCTCCAATTCCGCCTCTGAGTCCTCCAGCCAAAGCTTGTGCTTGGGCGATAGCCTGTGCAATTGAGAGTCCTCCGAGTCCTAGGGCTTGGGCCTGAGCCAACGCGGAAGCGATGGCGGTTCCTCCTAAACCTTGAGCTTGGGCTAGAGCTAAGGCTTCAGCGATGGATCCACCGCCGATGCCTGACGCCTGAGCGGCAGCGAGGGCTTGAGCCAGTGCAGATGCGCCACCTCGGGCACCAGAGGCGTGGGCATTAGCCAAGGCCTCGGCAAGTGCTGAGCCTCCATTGAGGCCTCCCAAAGCGTTAGCATTGGCGATAGCATTGGCACTGGCATCAGCGCCACCGAATCCACCGTTAGCGTTTGCGTTGGCAGAGGCATGAGCGTTTGCACTGCCACCAAAGATTACTGAAAAGAAAATGAAAATTAAAACTATGCACTATGGTATGAATCCTCATTCAATTTAGGATTTGGACACACTGGATGTGCCAGTCAAATATAAGCATAGAGACTGATAATGTTGTTCGTACATGATGCGGGCTTAATGTGGCAAATCCTTTAAGTGCAATAGATAGTGTGAAAAAAAATTAATAATTTTAGTTCGGTTCGTCATTTATGCCTATTTAGGCATCAATCATAAAATATAATCAACGATTTCATTGATAGCATGAAAAGTTATTGATGTTTCTATTCGAGATAAAAACTAGCCTGAACTTGTCCGATGATTGTATTATACTATACTCACTCATGCTTAAATTTGGGTGGTAGATACCAAAAAAAATCACTCACTTGGACCCGGAATCGGACCGGGAATTGGACCAGGAATTGGTCCTGGCATTGGACCTGTAAAAATATGATAAGTATAATTTAATCGAATCCTTTTTTTTTTTAATTCAAATTCAAATTATTTATTTTCAGAATGTGGTACATTACATGTTACATAATGAAATGGAGCAGGAGACTTTCTTTTATTAAATTTCATAATGGAAGTTCTTGAAACTGTATATGAATGAAACTTACCAAGACATCCAGGGATGGGTTGAGACTCAATGTAGACGTAGTTGTATTTGACCCTGCACACGTGTATGCGGCACCTGTCTCCAGGGATCGTGAAGGTAGTCAAAGGTCTTTGTCCTCGGCAAAGCGGACCTAAAAGGGGGAATCAAAATGTAAAGGGTTTATTTTAAAGAACTTTAATTTATGTAAGTGAACAACAAAGGCTTTAACTTTGTTGTTAAATATGTGAGAGCTAAGTTACTCACTAATGTAGATGATGACTGGCACTGGGTAGTACTTGGTAGCTGAAACAAAAATAATATCATACACATCTGAATGTATTCTAAAATGTATTGTATTGAACGCTGTTCTTATTTTAAATGGCGTCAAATAGTTGACACATGAAGTAGCCAAAAAGTTCGCAACACGTCTTTGTTACAATTTGAATAAAGTTGTGTTGTCAACTTTTTGACAACTTTGGGTGTCACGAACTATTTGACGTCGACTGTACACAAAATTATAAAAAGATGTTAGTAATAAAAAACAGCGTTTTTATTTTCAATTCTTTTGTATTCATCAGTACAATAAAATATAGAAATCACAAATAAAAGCAAAATATTAATCAACTTACTGCTGACCGGCACTGGTACTGGGATGATTCTGTCTCTTCCAGGGATTGTGATGTATCTGTTGTACGGTACAGCGATAGGGATCGGCGGGCCGCGGATCGGATAGGGTATCGGGATCGGTCTCTCTGGGCCAGGTACAGGCACAGGTCTGGTGACTGGGTACGGGATTAGTTTAGGCGGTGACGGCACTGGGTACGGCCTGTTGATCGGTACTGGGTACGGCACTTTTTGTGGGTACGGTACTGGTATGCTTGGGCCGCGGATGTAGATCTTCTCGGGCGGTGAGGGCACAGGGTACGGTACTGGTACCAACACCCGTTTCCCCGGCACAGGTACAGGCACCGGGTAGGGCCTGGGAGGACCTGGGATGATTATTGGGTGCGGGCCTGATGAAAATATATTGTTTTATTTTTACTTGAGCAGTTGTTTTCTTCAGTCTTCGGAATATTAACAAATTAATTAATTAATTATAGCAGTTTTACTTACAAATCGGTTGTGGTGGCCATGGGATAGGCCTTGGTGGCACCGGTGGTGGTGGTGGCGGAACTGGCGGGGGTGGCGGGGGTGGCGGAGGGGGTACTGGTGAAATAAATTGATTAAGTCGTTTTAAGACATATGCAATTCAGTTTTTACATAGCAATTTGAAACTTGAAGCTGGCATCTTCCAAGTGTAAACAATAGAGGCCGATAATAATTCAAGTATTATAATTTCTTTAATAAATTAATTTAAAAAGCAACGTTAAATTTTGTTTTTAGCAATAAAAAGCATTAGTGTCTGATAATTTAATCGTTATATTGAAAAATAAAATTATAATTAATGTTAGTAGGATAAAAAAGATGACACGAATGAATTCAGAAATTCACGGTAATAGAGAAAAATAAAAATATTTTACCTGGTATAATTGGGTCTGTAAATGAAAAATGGTAAAGTGAAGTGTTCAACCTACAATGTAGTACTATAATGCTAATGCAAGTAGTTTTTCATTATTTTCAGTTATTCTAATATTTTTGTGTACCTACTGAAATATATTTTGCATTGTATATAAATACTACAAATAAAGTTTTCTCAAATTACTATTTATTTAAATAGAAATAATTTTGCTTTTATAAGACTCTAATTTGATCAATCTTCTAAATTACCACCGGTATTATTGTTTAATCCGAGAAGATGCCTTAAAATATATTTTTTATTTTGCATTCTCGAATAAGTAAATATAATAGTATTTACCTGGGATTGGTCCAGGGGGCACTGAAAAACGGCGACGAACTTAATAACAATATTTTTAAATTCTCAATCACTATTATAAAAATAAATAAAAGTGCGATGGCATTTATAAATGCAAACTATAAAGTTGTAAATAAATTTTGTAATTTTAAAAATATTTTTATCAACCTAATCTACTGATTGGTACTTAAATTAAATTTTAATATCTACCTGGTGGCAACGGCTTGGGGACTGAAATTAGAAAAATGTATTTTGCAATATTATTTTTAAGTTTATTTGTTTTTGTATTTTTACAAACGTTTTACAATTAAAAAATGGAAATAAATTTGAAATTTGCCATTTTAAATGGCAATATACTCGCGAAGTGTATTTGCTCAGTTTTTCAAATCAGAATGTGCAATAATTTTAGTACTGGATTTAATTTTCTTATTAGTTTTTTAATGAAACCGGTAATGTTGTATGTCATGTGATGTCAGCCCGATAAAACCTTGGCGCGTTGTGTCAGTGCGTTAAAAATATCTGTTTAGTGTAATAGTGTAGCGGGTGACAGTGAAATGATAGACTTACATAACGGACACTCGGTGCACGAGCGGCAGTCGGAGTAGAGTCCACGCCAGTTGGCGAAGCAGGCGCAGACGTGGCAGCGCCCTATTATGTCTCGAGTGTAGTACATCTCGCCGACTGAAGTGCAGGGGCCTGGACATCAAGAATTTTTGCGGTTATGTCAGCAATCCCTAGTAATGGTGTTAAAACGCGAACTGTTTCTTTGTTGATCACATTTTTTGTTCAAGCCTGAGAAAAATGGAATATGATAGTATAAATAATGGAAGATGGATGGTATCTGAGAATCTGACAGGACATCTGTTAAGTTTCAACTTAAATCAATTTGATACTCTATTCTAGGACATTAAGTTCAAGAATAGAATAATTTCATTGTTAATATATTGATGTATGCTACATCATTTCAAAGTAGTTTGAAAGAATAAGATTTATCACAGATCCCCTACATATCGATCTAACTCCATTTCTTCTCACAGAAACTTTGCCGATACAAAACTATGCGAATATAATGTGGATATGTTACTCACGTGTTTTCGGTGCGAAGGGATTAGGCATGCGCTGTTCCACGCCACTTTCTTCGGCATCATCGTGGCCTGAAATGTACAAATAACTTTTTGAACACTAACAACAACTTTCAAATTCTTCCGGAATTATGGTGTTAGAGCAAGAATGTCTTTAGGTACTGGATGGTGACAATCGCTCTCACTTGCCCATTTACCTTTAGATTTTAGAAATATCTGGGCTTATATCCCCAGGACCATATTCCCCAACCAAAAAAAATGTATCAGTAAGTGGATGTGATATAGAGAAGCTATTGATTTTAACTGTTAGAAGAAGAATCATAGTATTTTTAGCTGGCCCAGTAGTGCTTGATTTCTGGTATAAAGAAGCACATTTTCTACTTTGTTGCCTAAGTTTTATTTAATAGGGATGAATTTGGCTTCAATCTTTGACTCAAAAGTTATGTTACGACTGAATTTCACCACTTGTATTTCAAAGCGATTGAATTTTTAGTTACAATGAAAATTTAAAATATGAAAACATACCTTCAGCTCTGACGCCGGCTGCCAGCGCCAGCAGGATCCAAAGACCCCCAACGACCTTCCACATCTTGACCAAGGGCTGTTCAGACTCCACAACAACCCAACAGTGAGTGGTACCACCCACCGAAGATGCCTCTGATCACCTTACACCGGGTATTTAAACCATCCACCATCACGCGTTGAAACGTATGGAAAATCGATTTGATTATTAAAAATAATTTCGAAACGGTTTTCATCGCATTTTAATATTCCCAAACGAGCCGTGACGACGTGAAGATTTAATTTAGCTCGTATCGAACTATGAATTTACTCGATAAATCATTGTTTATTTCCGTTGAAATCTATCTACCTCTCGGGCTCGGCTGTATTTTCTTTTAAAGAAAATATTCATCAAGTAATGAGGGCTATCTTTTTAGCGCTCACCAGTTAGCGCCACTGTAGAGTAAGGTCCTGTCACTTGCTAGTAGCGAAGACAGTGGCACCAACTGGTGAGTGCGAAAGTGGTAGGAGGACTATCGTATTTGCACTCATCAAGATGGCGCCACTGTAGAGTAAGGTCCTGTCAATCGCCAGGGGTGCCAACTGTTAAGTATAAAAACGATAGCCCTTATTGAAAAATGTCAAATTACTTAACTTACAATTTAAAAAGATTCATAATAAATAACCAATTTATTCTTAAATCTTGCGCTTTTTTGACTTGGTTCATTTTAAGGACGATGTTTTGTGATAAGTACGTTTCTTTACGTTGTTTTTACTAAAGAAATTGTAGAGCCCTTGATGATTATGATGATAATAGGTAATACATCTCTCCACGTGAACCAAAACTGTCTCAAAACCGCCCTTAAGTAGGCAACCCCCATTAAAACAAATACATCAATGCCGCCACAATAGCGTCGCGCGCGCCGGAAGCGGAACCGGAAGCGCGACCCACTAACGACGCCAGCGCCACCTACGACGTGTGCGGACTGGATTGTTTGAGTTTTGTATTCGCACGGGGATTGTGGGGATTTTAATTGTTAACTTTATTTCGATTAAATTAAAAACTTGTCCTAACGTTACTACTGTAACATTTTGAGTAAGATATTTAATGTCGAAATATTCAGAAGGAGCTCAGACATCCTAAAATAAGCTATATTGGCGCCTAAGTAGATCGAACAGTTAACCCTTAATTAAATGGAAAAAAGTAAAGCAGAAAAAGAAGAAGAAATAATTCATCAAGTTTTCACTATCAAAACTAGTTAATACAGATTCCTAAAGTCTACGTAAGACATAAAACGATGTTTGCCATATAATATAATAAAAGTAACTAAAACAAACTGAAGCAAAACCGCACAATAAAACCTGTATCATACGGTTAACAACACGCATTATGTTTCCAATAGCGTGTAAAGTGATTGATTAAACCAATCCAAGATGACGCATTGACAGCGGAATGTCAAAATTGATACCCTATTTTTCGTTTAAGAAATGTCACTTCGTAAGGCTGGGGGTACAACACCCGCGGAAATTATTTTTGCTCGCTTTTGAAAAAAAATATTTCCATAAAACTGACTTTTTACTAGCCGGTGATTGATCTTATTACTGATCTAAAAAATAAATAACCTCCCCCGTTTTTTTAGACTTAGGTGACATTTAATCCGAAAAAATCTCATCCGCGGCTTTTTTATTACCTTTGTCTTTTCCATTCTTGGCATTAAATTAAATTAAATCGAAAGAAACGATCACGTTCTACCCGAAGATAAATATTTTGTGGATGATTCAACTCATCCGCGGATGTGATTTTTTCGGATGAAATGTCACCTAAGTCTTTTTTATGTCGGTTAAAAAAAACACTCGCCCTTTATATTGTGAGCTAGTGTTGTCTTTTAATTTCAGGTCATCGATAACTATGTATATCGAATAACCTCGTTAGCAATGTTCGCCACACAAACGCTACATCTTAATTGGGTTCTGTCCTGTGACACCCAACTGAAAACCGATTACCAGCTAAATAAATTACGCTTAGGGTTTACTACGATTATCACTAAACCAGCTCTCAGTGAATCATTATTATGCTTTTCAGTCTTGTCTTGTCTTTTCCTACCTAAGTGTGAATCACCTCCCAGTCCCAGAAATCGATCGTTCGTTTCAGCCAAATAACGCCCACTGCTGGACAAAGGCCTCGCCCAAGGTTTTCCACAATGAACGGTTACGGTCCTGCGCTGCCCGCATCCAGGTTTTTCCCGCGACCTTCCAGAAAAAGTTTCACCAAATCCGTTAGTCAAAATATTGTTTAAATACATATATTCATGTGGTTATTAGACAAATAACTTTCCGCCCTCACATACTCTGTCACAGAAAAACTTTATCGCGGCGTCCCTGTTTCAAAAATCGGGATAAAAACCTATGTTCTTTCCCGGGACTCAAACTATATCTATTCCAAATTTCATCAAAATCGGTTCGGTGGTTTAGGCGTGAAAGTGAGACAGACTGAGTTATCTTCGCATTTATAATAATATCTAATAATATTATTATAAATGCGAAGGTAACTCAGATATAGATTGACGACCTACGACGACTAATATTATTAGTGTAGATTGACGACCTCAGTGAGTCCTCCGCCTTACAGTAAAGGATATTAGCTTCGATAGTGTGGGAGGAGGGAAGACTCCGATACGTCACAGGGATACGTCTTTTTTGACGGATGCCTCCGAGATTGAGGAAAAGAATCAGCTATGTTTTGCTGGAATACGTTACATTTTGCGGGTAACATTTTAGATGCGAGAAAAGTCCTTTAGATTTATATGGTATCAAGATGATTTATCGTTTACTGTTTGGAATACGATTTCGTACTTTATACTTCAACTAGCGAGCCCCTGCTTCGTACAAGTACAATACTTAAAATCCTTCTTGAATCACTCTGTCTATTAAAAAACCTTATGCAAATCCGTTGCGTAATTTTTAAATATCTAAGAATATACAGGGTGTTAGGTAAATGGGTATATGAGCCGACACTAGCCCATGTTAACATATGCATATAAATGGTATAGTGAAGTCAGAAAATTGATATCTTCATTTTAATTATTTTAATTTTCATACAAATCGGATTTTATAATATTTATTTTGTATGAAAACAAAAAAAAAATTAAATGATGATATAAATTTTCTGACTTCACCATACCATTTATATGCCCATGTTAACATTTATTTATTTAATTATTTTATTTATTTATTATTCATTATTGAGCAATTACATATTTGATCCAAATAGCGTCCTAAATCCTTTTTAGGTTTGTCTAGACACTATTGTTCTCTATACAAATAAAAACATGGGCTAGTGTCAGCTCATATACCCATTTACCAAACACCCTATATAGGGACAGACAGGAAAGCGACTTTGTTTTATATGTAGGTACCTAGTGAATTATAGGTCTGAACTAAATATAGCTACAACATCTAACATCAGAGTTGTAACCTCAGTTTTACTACACAAACAAAACCTTTGGCTATCACAGTGCATCTACTCTCATACCTGACTAAAGCATTTTTGCTTATTTCTACGTAAAATTCTATTTAACATAGCGATTTTCTTCCTACAACGTGAGGTAGGCCTGTTTGCCTGCCATAACGTTTGTGTGCGCCTTCGTCAGATCTCGCGGCAATGACGCAGGCCTGCGACCGACAGATAGAGGGAGGGCTAGGCGCTCTTAATATTTATGGCGGTTAAAAATAGATTACGCAGTTAAACCCTTCTGGGGTGATAACAGGTGTTTTGGATTTTTATAATTGCAATTTGAATAATAAAATTTTAATCGTGAAAGTTTGGTGACAATATTTAATTGTAGTATCTATCTCAATAAAGTTGTAATAATATACATACGTCATCAGCGAGTTTTAAGTAGTATTGTCATCGTAATGCATTTAAGAGGTCTACAGTCAAAAAATCATCTTAAAAGCTAGGTAACAGAAGTTTTCAACTATATCTGTGATTGATAGGGGCTTCATTCTGTACAAATGCCTATGAAGCTTTAGATTTTTGGTAGTTCTCAAATTGAAGCCTAATTTTTACTTATTCTTCCGGATGTATTTCTTCACCTTAAATCATAACCTCTCCTTACCTATTCGACTCAAAAATGAGTCTCTCCTGCAAACTTTTCCAATGAACACCCGACGTTACAACAAGAGCCAGGAATCCACACACTCTCGAACGTAACGATAATTTTGGAGATCTCATTTAAATAGAACAATATCGGGTGTTTCCTTGAAGTTCCGGAGTATTCGCCGCAGCGTTGCGTTCTTCGCTGTAGAAACGACAACAGGGACCCACTTAGGGGAATTATTGTGGTCTCTGAGTCGTATTTGGCGACAGTTGACTTATCGCGTAAAATCGATATAATGGCGCATCCTAGGCCTTCAGGTGATATTTTTGACGAATTTCATTGGTTGAAAATGCTATCTTGATTACTCTGTATACTTTTGCTCTACTTACTCGTATTTTTGCTTTTATACTGCTTTGTAAGTTTCAGAACCTATTTTGCACAGATTGATCGATTTTAATAATAATCTAATTACTTAAATTAATGCACTTGACAGTTTTATTCTCATTCTTCGGTCCTATTATCATTTAATTTTAGACTTCAAGTACTAACTATTAATAATGCCAAGACTCGCCTATTATTATTTCCCGGAATAAAACTCTGGCTACACCCACTCGCTATAGCCAAAGATCCATCATAGAAGTTTCATTTAGCCCGCCTCTTAGGTATAATTTCAGCGAACCCTATTAAGAAACTTTACGTATAAAACGGAAATTCTAACATAGGTATTGTACTCGGGCAGGCTATAAATTGTGATTTTAAGTTTGAATAAATTAACGTTACAGTCGAGGAAATGTAGCCTGAAGTACGGAAATGGGATGTCACTAAGGCCTAAGGCTGGTTTGGCACCATCTTACTGAATGTCAAAAGTCTGTCAAATTCCATACAAAAAAGCACCAGTTATGGTTATAGTCACGGTTAAAGTAAGGTGGTGCAACTCAGCCCAAGAAAAAGAATGGAATTTATGTTACTGAAGCTTTTTTATTATGACTTGTTTCTTAAGCCATTCAAAATCAAAAATATTTATTCAGCTTAGACCACAAGTGGCACTTATGAACGTCAATAGAAAATAATAAAAAAAGAAAAAGGTAGCCCTTATGGGGCACTTTACATGTCTCCTTATCTTTTGGGCCCTACCAGCGCTTCGAGACAAACATATGGCAAGAGCTGAGAAGAAACGCCGGAACAAACTCAGTCACCACTTATTGCCAGGAATTATCTAACGGTAACAATAGTCAAATTTAAGTACATCAAATATGTGCAGACTGAACTGACCACGCATCCTTGTCTATAGCGAATGTCAAACTACAAGAGCTTTGAGCTTTCTGACAACCTATTTAAGCTTACGTATAGGTACTACTGTTTAGATTTCCTAGGTACTACTATACAGTGCGAAGACTGCTAAGCCTGTGTCTCACAAAACTTAAGACCACAAAACAAAACTTTAGCCCGTTTTAAAACAGTCCACTTCCCCAAACTACGAGCTATCCTGCTGACATAAATCTGCATTATTTATGATAGCACTCGGGTTTCACTGTAAGGACTTAGTCTTATGTCTGAAGACCATAAAGTAGGGAGAGGCAGTAGTGGAACTTACAACTCGGTTGGATTAACTGCGCACCCGGCAGCCGTGATGTCACATCGACGCACTTTTGCGGGCGCGGTGAACGCAGGGACACAAAATATAACAGAAGGTAAACTCATGTATGTACCTCGCTTTACATACCTCGCTCGCTCGCACGCTCGGCCGTCGCGCTAGGGTTGTCTTGTCATGTGTTTCGTTTATTTCGTTATGATAGTAAGTAAAGTAATAGTTTGCAAACAAATACACGAGAAGGAAGTAGTATGTAGTTGAGTGATTGACACTATTATCCAATAATTCCTAAAACCTCTTTAAAACAATTCGATATTCCTAATAATTGAGTTGGATTTCAATTTATCAACGTTAAACGAACTATTCAAATACAAATAAATACCTTACTTACGTAGTTTAAAAACGAAAATTTAGTTTTTAATGTTGAGTGTAAGCAACCGTCTACTTGTCAAATATTATACAGTGTGAGTCACGTTAAAGTGTACATATGAAAATAGATGAAATTAGACCTATTTTTATCGACAAAAAAAAGGTCAAAAATTTTTTGAGATTATTTTTTAATTTTTTATAGAATTTTTTTTCTTCCAATTACTTATTGTAAAGAAAACGTAATAACTTTTAAACTAAGCGGTATATCCTGATAAAATAAAAACAGTAATAATGCTAAATAACAGGCAATACTAAAAAAATACATAAAATACACAAAAAAAAAGCCAACAAATAATAAAAAATGATACTTTTTGAAAAAAATCTGCTTTAAAATTCGTGTTTTTTTGGTTATTTGATAAAATTCTCCAAAAAATGCCCCTATAACAGGTGGTTTTTATTACTTTGTATTATTCTCTATCGTATTATCTTTGTAAAACCAAAAATCACATGTCTCTATCCCTATCACAACATTTGCTATGATCGTTTGAACAAAGGCCTGCCACAACATTATTCTCCGCTATAGTTAGAGACAATTTTAATTTTAACTAAAATGCTTATTTTACTTCGAAATCTTTTGTTTTTATTTGAAATCTAACTTGTCTTTATCAAAATAACAAGTCTAGAGCCATTTTCAGTTTCGTTGTTAACAAAGCGTTGAATGGCGCGCCCGGAGAGGCTTAGTTCAAACGATCATTGCAAACGTTGTGATAGGGATAGAGACATGCGATTTTTTGTTTTACGAAGGTAATACGATAGAGAATAATACAAAGTAATAAAAACTACCGGTTATAAGGGGCATTTTTTGGAGAAATTTATCAAATAACCAAAAAAAACACGAATTTAAAAGCTGATTTTTTTCAAAAAGTATCATTTTTTATTATTTGTTGGCTTTTTTATGTATTTTATGTATTTTTTTAGTATTGCCTGTTATTTAGCATTATTACTGTTTTTATTTTATCAGGATATACCGCTTAGTTTAAAAGTTATTACGTTTTCTTTACAATAAGTAATTGGAAGAAAAAAGAATTCTATAAAAAATTTAAAAAAATCTCAAAAATTTTTTGACCTATTTTTTGTCGATAAAAATAGGTCTAGTTTCATCTATTTTCATATGTACACTTTAACGTGACTCACACTGTATTACCCCTTTTTTGTTGGTCACTCATTTTCGCACAAACAAAATAATTTCACAAACGCGTGAGCAGCGTCACTCAAGCGAACGCAGTCGCGCCTCGCATTCGTCCAAGACAATCTTGATAACGCGTGCGTGAGCGGTGTCTGTGTGCGTGGCACGAGCGCGCTTAGTATGGAGTTTACCTTCTGTTATATTTTGTGGCAGGGAGGTGCGCGGGAGACTCGCATTCCAGCTAAACTCTGATTTTTAATTCGACGGAATTTTGACATTTCAGAAGTGTTGTCAACATTGAAACATTCCCATTGTGAATGGAGAGCATTTTCACAAATTAAAAAATAATCCTTTCCTGAATTTAAGGTTTCACTTGAAAAACTAAGGCTTAAAAATGTACTGATCATTTCAAAATGGTTATTTGAATTTTTATTATCATATTTTTGAAGTTACAAAAAAAATTGGGAAAGTACAGTCCTATCAACTTAAGCTGAGAATTGCATTTGTGTGAGTGATCGCCAAAAGTACCGTTAGTAAAACACATACAAATAAAATTAATGTTTTATTAAAAGGAAGTCTATAAAACACTTGCTACCAATTGGGCCGATGTAACGACACTTGACACATCCTTTTAAATAAATAAATAAATAAAAACAGGTCCTCGCTCAGCATATGCCAAGGCACGAAGTACCTCGACGCTGATATTCTGCGAGCACCGTTTATAGAGAGGGCGTCCAGCCAGCCTTACAAAATACAACAAAAAGACAAACTTTATAAAATTACAAAATAAAAACAGACTAAAAACTTTTCGTTCACACCTTTAAAATACTTATTCAATTTGCATAAAATTTCTTTCACTTGGCTGCTTAATGGATTTCGTACAGGAAATTCACTTACAGTAGGAGCCATTTCACTAATATTTGGAACACAATTACATACAATTACACGTATCTGCTACCAGTACCGGGGGTGAAGTGAAGTATGTGAGCGACAAGGAAGCGGTGCGTGGCGGACGCGCCGCGCTTCAGGCCGCTTGCTATAATAAACCATGCGCGGGACGCGCCGCGCTTCAAGCCGATTGCCACTCTAAACTATCGGTGTGCACTCACACAAATGCAATTCTCAGCTTAAGTTGAGAGGACTGTATTTTTCTATCACTGGACTCCCTGGCCAATAATCCATGGGTTACAAACCTTTTTTATGAAAATCCTGTTGTTAATAAAATCTTAGGTTCATAAAATAACCAATTTAACAAGATGCCTATTTTATAATCCAAGTTGATTATGACGACGATAATGATGATTGATGATCAATACATATTTTCGTTAGTGATAATATGTTGTTTTACTGTGTTAAAAACAGTTTTTTTTCTATTTAAACTCTAAAATGTACATAATAATTAGTGTACATTGAATTGACACAACAAACAATAGTTCATTCTTGTAAGTTGTACTTGATGAAATTTCATTTCATATTATTTATTAATAATTCAAAGCAAAAAAGGCTTATTACATCTGAATTGTCAAAAAATGACAGCTGTCAGAATTCCGTCGAATTAAAAATCGGACTATAGGTGCGCAGTTAGCTCAATCGGGTGGTTTATTATTTTATGTTGATAGTGCAAAAGTTGGCGATTGTTTGACGCAGTTTCTTTTTATTAGAGTGCTGTTGGCAGCTGACGGCCATTTTGATTTTACGACGAGAGTAACTTCATTAAGGCTGTAGAACTAAAAATAATGGATTTCATGAAAATGTGTAGTACTTAAAACTTGTTTTGATTTCCGTTTTATATTTTGAAGTACACTGAACTGGGGCTATTTACTACTAAAATATCTTCTACCACTTAATATTATACTCATGGCAATATATCCTAAAATGATAACTTAAGATTAACTGATAACAGGAAATGTCAGGGTTTCTGATTGTATTTTATAGAGCTTATTTTGAACATTGTTTTTGTTGGATCATCATATTAATTTTGGAGGCTAAGAAGCTTTGCTAAACGCAATACCGTAGGTTAGGGTTTTCAAATTCAAGGAGGGTAGCATATCAAGCTTTATTCTAACCTTAATTTGTTGTCACATAATTACGATTTACAATAAAAAGGTCGTACTGGTGACTGTTATACCGTTTCATTGAGGGTTTATAATGGATTTTTAAAATACTTACTCTAGATTAGAAAATTTACGTTTAAGTACATTACATTGGATCCGCATTGTAGATTTGTCAAACGTTTTTGGCGTGAAAATGTTTATTGAAATGAAACCTTGTCTCAACGATTTTGTGAATTTTAATATTTTCAGATAACTTTGAATTTTATTACATTATAACTGGTTTATGGTTGATATCTACTAATTACCTTTTATTATTGTTACAGGTAATAAAAACATTTCCACCAACCAGTCTCGCAGATTAAGGTAAAACAAATATTTATCATCAAACCACACGATTACAGGCTTTATTGCTGTTGCAAACTAACGCTATTCACAAACGATGCTTGCTTAAGTGAAGCAGCAAATCGAACGCACAGCGTTGAATAGACCTCTGTGATTGGTTCGTGCGTCACCCTGTGCGTCCACGCGCACTGTGAGAGCCCATGTTTGTGAATACGGGCGTAATTCACACGTCTGACCCCTCGTTTGTTAATGTTATCCCCCGGGATAACCAGCGAACTGCTCTAACTGGTTACGCTGCAAGTTTTGTCCCGGGAGGGCGACGCGATCACATCTACATGCAATTTAAAGTTCGACCCCATCTGCTGGTGTTTACATGCGCGATTCAGATAAAACGCTAAACTACACAATACTATGTTAACTGCTTGGGTACAATGATTATAATTAAGGGGTTATTTGCCAGCTGGAAGTAATAAGTAATAGACTCTATGCATGTACGAGTAGAGTACTGTAAAATTAGTCAGCATCATGTTCTACATGACACAAGCTGAGTAGGAGCCATTTTGGTTCAATAATTTATTTATAATTATTATTCAAATTGTGTTAAATTACTATGTTTGAACAAAAAAAAATGGAATGTATGAGTCATGAATTTCTAAATGTTAGACTGGGTTGCACCACACCAACTGACTTTAATCGAAGCTATAACAATAACCGGAGTTTTATGTATGGAGTTGATGTTTGTTAAAGTTAAAGTAAGATTTGTGCAACTCAGCCCTTGCTGTTAAACTATTAGGTAGCGCACTCAAAAAGTTTCTTGCCCATGATATTTTGTTTAACAGATTAATTACTATTTATCATCATCATATTAGTCTGATTAAAACTCGAGAACGTCTGGGCCGATTGAGCTGATTTTGGTTTTAAAATGTTTGTCGTAATCCAGGGTAGGTCTAAACGGTGAGCAAATACAGACAGACAAAATTCCAGTCGGGCGAAGCCGCGGGCGGAAAGCTAGTTATGTAATAAATACAACAACTATTCTTGTGTCGCGACGACAACCTAACATAAGTTAGATCATCTACGAATCTTTTTTAACTCTTAATAAATTCAAAACTCCCATAAAGCTGATTGAAAATTATTTATGCAAGCATTGAGTTTATTTAGAGTGCAGCCATGACTAAAGCCGGGAAATGGGCACATATTTCAGGCGTATTCATAATAATGCGGGTAAAATACAAATCCCATCAAAAACAATACTTGTCAAAAAAACCAAGTCTCGCAACTCAGTTGTGCTACGGTAAAAAGTTGTGAGAACATGTAATACCAAGTCCAGGCCAGGAAATCTTTAACGTTTTACATAAATTATTGACTTGGCCATCGCACTAAATAATTTAATTTACACGTGTTTTCATGCGATGGCCAAGTCAATATATTTATGTAAAACGTTAAAGATTTCCTGGCCTGGACTTGGTATTACATGGATCTCACAACTTTTTACCGTAGAACAACTGAGTTGCGAGACTTGGTTTTTTTGACAAGTATTGTTTTTGATGGGATCTCATTTCTTTTTGTATTTTGTAGACAGCAGTTATGTATCTAGAAAACTGGACCGAAATTGAAAAATTTTACTCGACTTGGCGGTTGCACTACCGTGCCCCCAAATATTTTAGTTTTTCCTTGATTCATACACCAAACACTACTTATATTCCAAATTTGAAGCTTCTAGGTCTGCTAGAAGTGCCTTAGAGTTTTGATGATCGGTGAGTCAGTCAGTGAGTCAGTCAGTGAGTCAGTGAGTGACAAAATTAAGTAACTTTGACCCGTTATAATTCTTAAACTACTGGTTCAAATTGAATGAAATTTTAAATATACCGTGTCTTTACAATGCCTGCATAGCTAATGAAAATTCAGCCTTTTAGTTTTATCCACAACGAAGTTACAGGCAGTCGAAAATGGCCTGAATTGCTTCGAGAAAAGGATGGTACGGCCGTGCCGCTTTTTTGCTCGACTTGGTGGGGGCACTGCCGTGCCCCCAGAGGTACGGCCGTGCCGCTTTTTTGCTCGACTTGGTGGGGGCACTGCCGTGCCCCCAGATTCCGTGGACCGAGTTCGCGCTTTTTAAAGCACTTATCATTATGTTTTGACGCCATCTGGCGGCGTTATGGCAAATGCTGGGCTAGTACTAGTGCTAGTTGGGGATTTGAACCTAAGTTTGTGGCGTGAGTGAGTGAGGGTTAAGTTTTTGTTTGCCCAAATTGATAGTTTGCATTTTGACATTGATCACGTTAACCCTAAATGGGCAGTGCCAATGTTATTATGCTATTTTTACTCTAAAGGAGGCGTCCATTATCCAAAATTATTTAACAATTTCGACTTGCTTTACCTCAAAAGTAGCGTCGACAGTTGATCAAGAACAGTGGAAAGCTGGTTGTCAAAGAAAATTCAAGTCAAAAGATAGCAGAAAAGTCTTCATTTAGAAAACTGCTAATGCTCTCCAGACTGTAATTACATTATTATTAAACATTTACTAATTGATTACCAGGAGTGTCCTCCCTAAGCCTACGCGCAGAGCACTGACTATTAGTTGGCCGATAGTTGGGCCCGATTCTAATTTTGTATGAAGAATCGGCCGATACCAAATCGGTGTAATGTGCGCACTTTCATACATCTCCATACTGATCAACAGCCCGACCCAACTATCGGCCAACTAAAAGCCGGTGGTCTGCGCCTAGGCTAAATTTAGAAATTATCTTTAGGTCTAAAAGTGTCTTAACTCGAATGAAAAAACAAATAATTTTAAGCTCCAGCAATCACAATCAAACAAAAACTATTCTTTGATTTTGCCCAGCACAAAACAGTGCAAACAGCATACGTTTCAAACTACAATTAGCAATGCCCTGGTTCTTGCAGCTGAAATTGCCTCCTCGCTGCGGATGTGTCCCATTTACGGATGCAGGGACATTCGTCGACTTGCATCCTGGAGCCATGTTGTTGTACATCGATCAATTTACGTTTACAATGATATAAGAATAGAGCTTCGATTTTTCATTACTACAGCTGAATATTGTAGAGTGGATCCAAAGTTGCCTGTAACGCTTCTCTTTCTGTGAATTAGTAGGATAGACAAGGTTGGCTTTTTTAGAACTTTATACAACCAAGTGTGAAAAATTCCATAACGTAGTGTTTTTTCGTGATAGTAGAGAATTTAAAGCTAGATAAATCAATGTAAGAAAACTAATTTACGTGATGCATTTAAACTTCTGAAATTACATTGGCTACTTTGGGTGTCACAGACTATTTGACGCTGACTGTACACTACCTACGTTCCACAAAATACCTACTGATATTTTTCGTTAACTCATTCATGTAAAAACAATACGGTTTTGCAAACAAATTTAACTTTGTGATGTGACCGAAACGCAAACGCCTGCGAAAAATGTACACGCAAATACACGTATACGCGTATTCGCATGCATAATAAACTCATTTTTACGGGTGTGTAAACAACCGATCCTACGGCCGTCCGGTCGGGCTTCCGCCCTTGATTAGGGCCTGGACGGAGGGTTTCAAATCAATTCCACTTGAATTTGGAACTGGGTTTCTAAGGATGAATTTAGGAAAAACAAAGTTTTTACGCGAAAACAAAGTGCACTATGTTTTGTCGACAAAACCAAAAACAGTACGTGAGGGTCCGTGAAACTGTTCGTAGTGCTATTTCTAATTTTCGATTCTGATTACGAACAAAGTTTTTGTATACAAGTTGTTTGGTAGGTAGAATGATTTAAAGTTACTAAAAATTTTGGACGGTAGTTGTGTTACTGGCAGTTGGGAAAATGTATTCGGTCGGGTCGCGCGTCGCTCCCTTAAAATTGGAGTTTTTTTAGAAATTTCGGTTAAATAAGAATATTTCTGTGACTCGGTTTAAATGGTGTGTTACATTAAATAGTTTGTTACAATAATTATATTGGTGAAAAGTGTGATTCGAGAAATACAACAACCTGGGCCTGGTGGAACACGACACTTCCCATTTTTGAGGTACCTACATTTTTGCTTGCTAATAATTATTCTCAGTGTACGATTAATAATTTATTCTCTTAAAATCATTCTTACGCCCGTATTCACAAACATTACTATAATTTCTCACAGTGCGCGTGGATGCACAGGGTGACACACATGAGCCCTATTCAACGTTGTGCGTTCGATTTTCTGCTTCACTTAAGCAAGCATCGTTTGTGAATACGGGCGTCAGTATGTAACATGAGCACTTTCCATGCACAAATGCCTCATAATTGACAGTTTTTCTTTAGGGAACTTTATATGCAGGTACTAGACAAATTACCAACCAACTTCCAAAGTCCTCAGGTTCACGAAGTTTGCACTATAATCCCCAGTATCAACTCCTTAACCAGTGCAAAAAATATTCAAAAAGTTTCGTCTACCGCCATGCCTGCCGACCGGAATTCCTTCCGGTTTGGAAGAGCCTGCAGACTCCCGTTTTAATGACTGCAGCTTTTAGGTTTTGTTAGTTTAAGATGGGAATAGGAAGTTTGCTTTTATTTTAGTGCTGCTTGAATATGAGATTTTGAGATGATAATTTTAAAAAAATAATAATTTAAAGTGATGAATGATAATTAAAAAATATCGATTGCCTATTTTGTCATCTTTTTGACAATTAATTTGTTGTTGAGAAGTGAACCCTTAATTTGGCTGGAAGACGTAGCGTGGGCAGGCCTCCTAATAGGTGGACCGACGATCTGGTAAAGGTCGCGGGAAGAGCCTGGATGCGGGCAGCGCAGGACCGTTCATTGTCGAAAACCTTGGGGGAGGCCTTTGCCCAGCAGTGGACGTCATTTGGCCGAAACGAACGAACGAACGAAACCTTAATTTAATCTTAGGTAGTAGAGGTAGTCATTTCTCGAGGCAATGTTTAGCAATTAATAGCTGAAATAATCGTAGGTTCTATGTCATTCAAACACTTTATGCATTACATACTTTTAGCCCTATTATTATCTATCTGTTAGCACCCTCTACCACTCGTTTCCATTCTTAAATAGCACAAAGCATTTTAAACACAAAATTACACACGTAAGTCAAATAATTCGAATTTCAGTTTCACTCGACGCCACCGGAAGTTGCTTCGTATTTGCTTAGCATAAAATGATAATGCGCGGAAGTTTGCAGCGCCACCTGCGCCGACACCTGAGAGTTTCAGCCTCGGATACTCCGTGGAGACAGAGTGTAACTCGAAAATTAAAGTTTTTGAGTTACCATTTTCTGTGCGAGTTATGCTATTGTGGAAATTTCTTTAACTATAGTTAGGGAGAAAATAAGTGATAAATAGCTTATTATAAATAACGACACATCAAGTTAAATACTGCACAATAAATAGATAGCTAAGATGTACCTAATAGATCATACTGTACAACATAAATGTTTTTGTAGTTCGTTAAATTACTTATTTGCAAATGCAATACACACTAATTAAATAGAACAGAGTAGAAACTAACTGATTTGCTGTCGACCCTGTAGGTACCAGAAAAAAATATTGTTTTTCTTAATTTACTTACTGCTTCCAAACTAAAAGTAAGATTCTAGAAAAATATCCAAATAAAAGTAACAAGTAGAAGATCTTATCGAAATAGGCTCATCCCTCAAGCCGGGCAATCAGGTAAGTGGGCCGTATTTCACGGGATTTGCGGTTGCCGATTCGATTCCCGTTTAGGGTATTACGTATTTGGAAATATTGACTTTTCGGGTTACGCCCTTTTACTAGTGGGTGGGTGAATTAGTTAGCTCCGTACTTAAGTGAGGTAGCGTGAGACAGAGGTGCGACAATGTTTGGAACATTAAATAACTCACTTTTCTTACAAAGTGTACCGAAATATAGCAATGTCTCTTCAAAAAAATATAACATAAGTAGACTATAACGTAAATTGGAGCGTCAAATCAAATCATTTTTATTTGCGAACATTACATACAGTCAGTGTTACAGGTTTTATAGTATCTCCATATTCCATCTTTTGGTATGCAAACTTATAAATTGCACGTATCAATTGAATGATCAAACGAACTTACCAAGTGAAGTTCGATCTAAATTATCCTGTTTTCGCCGAAGAGATTTATTTTACCATGTAGTACCCCTGTACGACAACCCAATCCGCACACAATATTCAGCGTAGTAGTATTAAAAAACAAAAGAGCGGGCAACCCCACCCCTACCACGCTGTGGGCTCGGTGTCCGAGCGGTCTCATTATATTTAGAGAAGAGATGACATTGACGTTTACCTCCAGGGAAGAAGATATAGAAATCTTCGGGTTGGGAGGGACCTTAAATCTCTTCGGCGAAAACAGGATAATTTAGATCGAACTTCACTTGGTAAGTTCGTTTGATCATTCAATAGGTGTTTGGCACCGGCTGTCCCGCAGTGCCAGACGCTTGCTGCGCCCGACGGGTGCGGAGGGGGTTGAGCCGAGTGGTGGCGACTAGCGCGCTAGTAATCTTAAGTATTTTTAATCAGTACCAACCAAACGGCCCAACGACCCATCCCTTAAATTTTCTTTTTAAATATTTGTGTCTAACCCACAATTAAATTGTTGTCAATTTAAATATTTAATTTTTTTATTTTGCTCCGGCAAATTTTCATATTTACATGACAATAATTGAAAAAATAATTCCAAATAAATCACAGTCATATCATAATTGAAAAACATTCTACATTACATTTCAGTCATAATTTTAAAGTAAATTCAAGTTGTTTGCATAAATATGCAAGTAATCTCCC